>NW_024869415.1:0-20176 GCF_013358625.1 Macadamia integrifolia | reverse complement strand
TGACTAGAAAATCATGATCGTTATTTTATGTGAGGAATACATGTGATAACATATAAAATGATGAAACAAACTACATTTAATGGACAAATGCTAAAATTAATACATAAAACTGCAACAATAAATCCTTATTTTATGCAATAAACATGTAAAACAAATATATACAAAAATGAGGCAAATGAAATTACAATATAATATTCACATGATAATAATCGATGAAAATGGTGAATTTTCTGATAATTTTCCTCGATTCATGGGCAATGATTCAATTTTTTTTCTCTTTCTTAAAGAAATTAAAAACTTCTGGCACCTGGGTAAGAAAGTTGACAAGGATTTTTTGCTAGGGTGTGACTATGAATTCTGGTTTCTGGGAATCTGAATAGGGCTTCCATACTATATTTCTAGAATCAGAATCGACTTTGAAAATTTGGGTAGGGCTTCCACGTCATATTTCTAGGGTTGAAATCAGCTCAGGAATTTTGGGCAGAGCTTTCACGCCATATTTCTAGGGTTGGAATCATCTCGAGAATTTTGGGTAGAGCTTTCGCGTCGTTTTTCTAGGGCTGGAATCAGCTCAAGAATTTTAGGAAAAACTTCCGTGCCATAATTCTAGGGTTTAAATCAGCTCAGAAATTTTGGGAAGAGCTTCCGCGCTATATTTCTAGGTTTGGAATCAGCTTAAGAATTTTGGACAGAGCTTCCACGTTGTATTTCTAGGGTTGGAATATGCTCAAGAATTTTGGGCAGAGCTTTCGCTTTGTATTTCTAGGGTTAGAATACGCTCAAGAATTTTGGGCAGGGCTTCCGCGCCATAATAAAAGTATTGAATTTAAATAAAAATAATTTGAACACAATACTAACCTGATATGGACAACCTGGGCACAACCTGGGCTTCCCGACAATGAAACAGTCAATTTCAGCTAGCTTAGGATTCTTCACTCTTTTTCTTTCTTCTCTCTCTCTCTCTCTCTCTCTCTCTCTCTTTCTTCCTCTCTTTTGGAATAATGTTAGGGATTTTTCTCTTTGTTGTTTTCGGATTGTTGTTTTCTGCCTGTTGCTTTTTGCTCGGGCTTTTACAGTGACCTAGGGGTCACTATTTATAGGAGAGGAGCAGGGGCAGGGGTGTAAAAACACCCAAGACTGTGTAAAGGGGGCCAAATCCGTGTAAGACCCCAAAGATCCATGTAAAGGCTTACACGGATTTGTAAGTCCTTACACGAACCATCCCTATGTCACCCTGTTGTGTAGTGAAAATAGGTACGTGTCACTCTGTAAAGCTTTGAACTAGCACGTGGTACCCTGTGAGGCTTTGAAATACCCTATGATAGCCTCTTACACCTCCAGATACTCCCCTAGACTGGGGGGCTACTCCCTAGCCTAGGCGGCAGTAGCCTTTGGTGGAGTTCTTATCACGTCAATAAGAGTCGATAAGTTTTAGTTTGGATAGGGAATGGTCCGGTTAAGGTTTGATTTTGGTTTAATTTGGGGTTAAGGTTTGATTTAAAGTTTGATTAAAATTTGATTAAGGTTTGATTTTGGTTTAATTAAAGTTTGATTTTGGTTTGAATTAAGGTTTGATTAAGGGTTTAATTTTAAGTTTTGGGTTCAGGTTTAGGTTTGGGTTCTAGTTGGGTTTAGGGTTTGGTTTAAATTAGGGTTTAGGGTTTTGATTAGGGTTTAGGGTTTAAATTAGGGCTTAGGGTTTAAATTAGGGTTTAGGGTTTTTGTTTGGTTAGGGTTTTTGTTTGGTCTGGTTTAGGGTTTGGTTTGGTTCAGGGTTTGGTCTGGTTTAGGGTTTGGTCTGGTTTAGGGTTCGGTCTGGTTTGGTTCGCTTTGTGGTTTGGTTCTAGTTTGGTTCAGGGTTTGGTCTGGTTCAGGGTTGGGTTTGGTTTGGTTCGGTTCAGGGTTTGGTCTAGTTCAGGGTTTGGTCTGGTGTGTTTCAGGGTTTGGTTCTTTGTGGTTTAATTGGTTCAAAGTTTAAGTAGGCATTACAGCACACCTGGGTATTCATTTTTTTCATACAAGATATCAATGAGATCGTGTTTCCGAATATTTTTTAATGATATAGGAATCAAGCACCTGCTAGGCTTGATTGTCATTTTCTAGCAAAAGGTATTAATGACCACTTCTGGTCACCTTCACCATATCATTTAAATTTTGACCAATCACAAGTTCTGGGATAGTTTGGATTTATGCCGAAAATTCAACTTCTTTCCAAAAGAGAAAATATATGTCTCCTCAATTTCTCACCATTAAGTGCATCGAGCAACACCTGAGAAACAAAAACGAGAATCCAATAAGAACTTCAAACAATAAATGGAACACTTAATTTAATATAGAACGATTCATCCTTCTCGAATGCAACATACAACTCTCCGTTGTATTGCGCTTTCCAAGTGTGCTTGTATAATGCCCCTGGTATTTCATCTAAATTTATTTCATTTACCTCTTGAATGTTACCTTAACCTATATATATATATATATGAATGTATGTATGTATGTAATTTTTTTCTTTCGTTAAAGGTACCAAATTGTATCTTTCTTATATCCTATGTATGATTATAAATGTGTATATATATATATATATATTTTTTTTTTTTGTGATAATTATTCCTAGATATTATCTTCATCCTAATAATTGGATTACCTATCATATTTGATTGGTGACAAATTGAAGACTTATTTAGGTAAGTATGTGAGTAATTGAAAATGAGATAATTTGATTGGAGATAAATTGATGATTGAGAATGAGATATTAGATTGGAGACAAATTGATGAGTTGTTTAGGTAAGTAGGTGAGTGATTGGAAAGAGGATAAGGTCATAACTCATATGATGAATTTAGGATATTTTTGAAGGGTGGTGATTTGATCACCCAACCTCTCATCAATCATATCCCTTGATTTACACATCTAATTAGGGAAGGTTATAGGTTGATTAGTATTCTTTCTCCAAAACTTAGCTAGCTATTATCAATCATTATTTTTACTATTTTGAAGAAAATAGAGGAAAAGACAAAAGAGAGAAGAAAAGAGAGGAAGAGAGAAAAGAGGAGAAAAGGGACTAGCTACAGCTTTTTTGCAACATATATCCATTGAAAAAGAAGAGGAAGAATAATGAGAAGAAGGCCTTATAACCTAGCTATATCCACTATCGGTTTACCCTCATAGGAAGAACTCGAAGATCCTTATCTAAGGGATGAATCTAGCTGCATTGTTAGCCGGTGAGTAGATCCATCATACTCTCTCTACATGTATTTTTTTTTTTTTTACCCTTTTAAATCTCAAAGAAATACTTAGGATTTTGCAGCCTTGTAGTGGCCAATCGTATGTATTTTTTCTACACTTTATCTCTCTTGTATATTTGCATGATAATATCTTTTTGGTGTACCTATGTTTGTTGATCTTTTCTTTTAAGACTTTATATATATATATATATTGCATGCTATATTATAAATTAATTTTAGGAGGCTGATTAGTACTCACTCTTGATCTATACTAAGTATTTTGAATTCGATTTTAAGGGGCTGTTAAGTGCTATTATTGATGGATTCTATAATATATAAATATTCCATATTATTTAATGTTTTAATGATGATTTTAGGAGTTATTAGTACTATTAATCAATCACTTCTATTCCATTCTATGTGATCCATGTTAGGTATTGTTTTAGTGATGATTTTAGTGGTTTTTCGTATTATTAATCAATCACTTCTATTCTCTTCTATGTGATCCATGTTTGGTATTGTTTTAATGATGATTTTAGGGACTATTAGTACTATTAATCAATCATTTCTATTCTCTTCTATGTGATCCACGTTCTGTATTGTTTTAGTGATAATTTTAAGGGATGTTGGTGCTATTAATCAATCACTTCTATTCCATTCAAATTGATCCATGTTAGGTACTATTTTAATGATGATTTTAGGGGGTGTTAATACTACTAATTAATCATTTTCATTCCATTCAAAATGATAAATGATAATACTACTAATTAATCATTTTCATTCCATTCAAAATGATAAATGATATGACTGTTTTGGTGATGATTTCAGAGGCTGTTAGTACTATAAGTTAATTAAATCTATTTCTTCCTAAATGTTTCAATGTTATGTATTATTTCGGTTAATGGTTTAAGGGTTGTTAGCATTCCTATTTGAATCAAGCATATATTACTATGATTTTGAGGATTAAGGACTATTTAGTGTTCCATTTAATAAAAAATTTTATATTCTAATTTATGATTTATAGTGGTTGTTTTAGTACATTCACTTGATTAAATCGATCCCATTTCAGCTTTATAATAATAGGGGCTAATTTGATGTTCCATTTCAATTTAATTAGACATTAATTTAATTCCATAATTTTGGAGGTTAAATTGGGTTCTTGACTTGATTAATCTATCTTATCATTAACTAGAAATTGAAAGGATGATTTAGTATTTTTTTTTGTATTGTCTTGGTTCATTCCATTATGAGTATATGAATTAGTGTTACACCCGTGCCCTAATCTGGTCTAATTTGAACTGTTGTTACAGGCTTTGGATTGGAGATCGAAAGTACGACTGGGTTTTTTCTTGTGGCTACACATTGTCGAAGGGATAGAGATGACCCCACATGTTCGTGCATCGCGTGCCTATCTAATTGGAGGGGATTCATACCTTCTGATCCCAGACGGTAAGTGACCCGACTCCCCACACTTAATTTTCGACATGCATCATAATTGTTGAAAGGCCTTGAGCATGTTTGAGGGCAATCACCCATTCAAGACCAACCACAAGACAACAAGCTATCAAGACAGCAAGCTGTCTTAGCCACCGGAAGCAGCCTAGGCCTGAATCCGGTGCCTGTTTCCGATGGGTTGACAGGCTGTTGTCGAGTTTTTGATGCCTGTGGTTCCTGCCACTCACATCGTAAATGACTCCGGATGATCCCAAATCATCCGCCACACCTTCCTCGTGATGTGAGCACTTTATGGATCTAAATGTGTGAGTCCTCGTGCCTCGAATTTCATTTTAACCTGATTGGTTCAAAAGTGGTCCAAACTAAATAAACCCTAAGGCCCACTTAAGTAATAAGTTGGGAAATGAGGATTCATTTCTTCATTTCCCTTGTGCCCAACGTAGGAGAGGAGAGAAAGAGGAAAGGAAGGAAGAAGAAGGTTGGAGGCTTACCTTGGTGCTGGCTGCCGCCTTGTTGCCTGAATCGTTACCAGAGGTAAGTACAACCTCCCATACCACTCTCTCTTCATTTTGACCTAGACAAAGCTAGGTATGAATGGAATCTTGATGTATAGACCATGTCAAGATTGTAGGATGAGTGTTCTACCCTCCCGGTGTTGTTGCCGAGCTTAAACCAAGCCCGGTGAGCTCCGACAACATGTAATACCAAAAGACCAACTAGAGTATCGATCATTCGATCCACGTATCTCCTAAATGACTGAGTGGAATTGAAATTTTTTTGTCTTAGAATGATGCTAGGAACATCTCATACAAACTCTATGAAACAAATCTCTGCGATCGGTCCTAAGTAAAAAAACCACAAAATAGTTTGACTGCCCTGAATCTCCACCAGAAACAGCCCACCAGATCCATTGGATCTATTTCTGGTGGCATATTTTCGATGGACATGGAGCCTTATATGCTCTCTGTCACCTCTACCGGAAATACGACTAATATTTCTGGTGGAAATGCCCTGTTTTTCGGTGATAGCACTGTCACTTAGGAATAGTGTCTGTACCCTTTTGGGGTGACCCGTGTGGGTCCCACCTGATATTTTTGATTCGTACGTGCCCCTCCCTTTGTGTCTAGGATAGTGACATGCACGTGCTCTGAAGTCAGAATTGAATTGATCGATTAATGGTCGTACTTGAACCCAAACACACCCGATCGTAAAATAAGTGAGGGATGGACTGTGATTATTTTTGGAATGTTTATTATTATTAAATTGCTTACATGCTTAGAATTATATGTTTAATTGTAATTGCACGAATGCAATGATGATATGTAATAATTGCCATTTACGATTTTGATATGAATTGTATAGAAATGTATGACGGGATCCAGTGTGGCTGAGGTGGTACAGGTACTGTGATCGCCATGTGTTTGGTTGTGTTTGTGAGATGGAATTTGGTATGGCCGAGGTGATACCGAAAGGGTCATTGCCATATGTATGTTGCATTCATGCATTGATTATGAGCATTAGAGTTAGTTGTAGTTGCGGGTTACACTTTGTGGCTAAGGTCTCGCTGGTATCGTGTACCCTGGGACTACATTTGGAAATGGATGAGCTTCATGGCCGAGGTCTTGCCTATGTTGCGTAGTCCATACTCAACTACTATTTGCATGCTAGATTAGGTAAACGGTCATGGGTTATACTTTGTGACCAAGGTCTCTCTGGTATTGTGTACACTGGGACTATATTTGGAGATGGATTACACTTTGTGGCCGAGGTCTCTCCGGTATCGTGTAATCCATACTAACTGTATCATTATGAAGGCATGTAATATATATATGGTTAGGTATCACTCCCTATGCTATGCACCCTTGCTAACAGGGGTTGAGGTGTTGGATAACCCATTGTGGTATGTCCTTTTTGAAGTGCGACACCCACGGTACGATGTGATTGTAGCTGGAGGCGGGAACCTGTCCCACGTGACCGATGTGTTACCAGTGCCATGACTACCAGGAGGGGTTATCAGGGATTTGCTGGGTGACCCATGGAAGCATATGGGGACCGACAGGCTTCTATTCACAGCTAGGGATTGTATCCTTACATAGTCGATGTTGGTTCTGAGACAAAGGATACAGCCTAATACGCCATAGTAGCATTTACTAAACTTAGTTTGTATTGTTAGGTAGACAATAAATAAATGAACTGCATCATGAGCATCATGGACTATGTTTTTAATTTTTGGAATCATGCATCATAAATTATTATTGCTATTGTCATGCTTGGATGTGCTTGACCCCACCCCTCACTGAGCGAGTTGGAAAGCTCACCCCATGCATACATCCCTTTTTAGATGATGATGCAGGTACCGTGGTGCTAATGACTGGTGATTGTTTGAGATTTAAAATGTAACCGCAAGCATACGGATCAGTGTAACTACAGGTCGAACACAGGGAGAGCAGCCACTTTATTTTTTTATTTCTTTTAATAATGCGAAAGTGAACCGATTAATGATTGTGATCTAATTCTAATTACCATCCTAAACATATGTATCTAAAATAACGTCCTAACCATTCGTCATCTAAGAATTTAAAGACGCAAGCCACGCAATTAAAATTAAATAAATAAATAACTAAAAATAAACAACCCACACAATTAAAAAAATAATAATAATAAATAAAGAAAAAAATATTGAAATAAAAATAAAGTAAAAGAAAGGGGATAAAGCTAGGGAGAGACTCACAAGTAGGTTTCTCTACTTAGCCCGAGGGATGCATCATAATATGAGCTTCCCTACTTGACCAGAGAGTCACTCTTACAAGGGTTACTCTACTTGGCTTTAGGGAAAGGGAGACAATTAAAATAAAAACAATAAATTGATGGTTCTATGGCTAGGAGGGGCAAAGCCAACACATACACTAGCCATGAACCTTGGGGGAAAGGGATAGCAATAATGTAACGACTGAAAATAAAAATCCTAAATTAAGAAAGAAAGGGTAGTCAGAAGAGGGAATGAGAGGGGGGAGAGAAGACTACTGAAGGAGCCTACTTACTTGAATCAATGCTTGAACTTGAAAAAAAATTGCTCCATGGCTCGTGATCTTGTCACCTAGATCTAAGCCTAGAACTATAACTTAAAAAATTACAACTCAATTGCATAAATCATAAACAAAAAGGGCTGAATAAAACTAAAAGAGTGCTTGCATTAATTAAAATAAAAAAAAACTATTACAAAAGTGATTAAAGAAAAGATAAAGAAGAACTAAAACTAAAGAGAGAGCAAGAGAAAGAGAGAGCAACTAAAAAAAAACTAGAAGAAGAATGAATTGTCTCCCCTCCTCTTATATGAGTTGTATTTATAGGGAATGAGGAGGTAGAGTAACAATTTTCTCTTTCCTAAAAGAGAGAAACCCACAATTGATTGTGAGATCTTTTGAGACCAAAAGTGCTAAGGTGGAGGAGAGAGAAGAGAGAAATAAACTTTGAGAAAATTCCTATAATTTGTTTGCTTATTTTCTTTCCTTTTTTTTTCTAATTTATTTTTCTTCTTTTTCTCCCTCCAAGGGACGATTTTCTTCTTGCTTTATGTGATTTGGACAATCTTTTGGTGGGTGATGATGTGGAGGAGAGAGAAGATTTGGACAATCTTTATTTCTCCTCTTTTTTTTTTTTCTTCTCTTCTTGCGCAGGAACCCTTCCACGATTTTGCTTGCTTCTAATTTGATGTGAAAATCCCCTCCATGCCCTTAGTGCTTTAAGTGAGTGAAAAGCAGAAAATTTTCAACAAAATTCTCTAAAAAAAAACAACCATAAGATTCGAACTTGAGACCTCTTGGTGAGCAAGGGAATTTTGTACACCATAGCTCACCAACTACGCTAGGTAGTTGTTGTTACCAAAAACAAATCTGTAATCACTTAAGGATGTGGTCCATCGATCCTCGTTGGCATTTGGAGTATTCCTTGTACCTCTGGGACAATTGCAAATGGACTGGTTCTGCATCTCGGTTCAGTTCTGATCCATTATTCTTTTTCTGGCCTAAAAGAATAATCATTTGTACGGGTGACCAAACGAATGTGTACTTTTAATTGAACACGTCCATCTTGCTCAGAATTTCGTCCTTTTCGTAACCATGAAATAAATAGGACCTCTTTACGTGTAAAATTGAAGATATATCGTCCGATAGTCCTTAAGGCCTTGAAAATATAAAACCTGCAAAAAGAGAGTAAAACCCAAGGTAGCTCCATTCTAAATATGTAAAATGCATGTTTTACAACCCTAGATTTCACACATAAATGTGCTCATCAGTGACCCAGTATCTTCTGGGTCGAAGTATGGTGTGAGCGACTGGTGGATGCCAGAAGCAAAGGAGCATGATCAGGACTGTGCTTGTAGCCACTGTGCTTGCGTCGCACCGTGAGATTGTACATATTTTGATACTCTTGGGTATAACTATGGATTGTACATTATTTTTGAGATTATATTATACATCATGGATGAATGTAACAGAATAACTCGGTTATCGCTAATATATTATCATTAGACTTTTCTCCATTTTATTTATGATTCTGTTACTATACTCTGATTCCGCTGCTTATGTTGGTTTATGATGTAAAATTGTGAAAATGTTAAGGTACTATTATCAGAGATTCTGGTAGATTTGTTAGACAAGTATATGTCTTACTCACACCGTCGGTATTTCTAATGGTAAATTGGGTCTACTGGAATTGGGGTGTGACAATTAGGGACTACTTACATAATCATGTGTAGTATTTGATGCGTAGAGGCTGATTACATAATTTTCTTATTATTTTAAGTGTTAATATAATGTTGTTTAAATACTCCAATACATGATGTGTGTGCATGGGCTGATGTGAATGCTTTAAATTACAAATAAGTAATGATATGCTTAGTTCTTAAAATTATGTGTTATTGCATGTGGTAAAATGTATGCACTTAGTTATTTGGCCATCATATGTGCATTTAAATAATGGAAATAATGAATGAGATCCATAACATTTGACACTTGAAATTTTGGGGCCAAGCAAGGATATAGGTTGTATGGGCCATGGGTTCAAGTGTTGACCACAGAACGTGTGAGACATTCCATGGATTCAGCCCACAGAGCGTATGGTGCAAGTTACATCTCCTATCCTTGGAGTCACCCCCTTTTTGTTTAATGATCGACTTGGATGTCAAGATACGCATTGTCCACAGAGCGTGTGGGATGACGTATGAACAAATCACAGAGCATGTGGGGCATTTAAGGGACCTTGACTTCTAATTGCCACTTAGGTATTAAGATATGCATTGGCCACAGAATGTGTGGGATGACATATGTACAAGCCACAGAGCATGTATGGCACTTGGAGAACAAAGTAAAGTGAATTAATTAAATATGTAATGTTCGGGTACTTGGATGCCAAGATATGCAGTAGCCACAAAACGTGTGGGATGAAGAATAACAAGCCACAGAGAGTGTGGAGCATCTAAGGGACCTTAGTTTTTAATTGCTACTTAGGTATCAAGATATATATTGGCCACATAGCGTGTGGGATGACATATTTACAAGCCATGGAGTGTGTGGGGAACCTGAGGAATAAAGTAAATGATTTAATTAAATGGACATGACAGAGAATAACTGGACCTTGTAAACTATCATAAATGTTGCATATTTGATTTTAAGATATTATTTCATGTGTTATTGTTTTATGCCGATGTTTTCAAATTTGTGGATATTATATGCAGTTTTAGTTGCTAAGTTTCTCCTCGAAACTTACCCAAATCATTTCCCAGATGGTGAGCACTTTGACATACTAGTTAGTGGCGAGAACCAAGAGCTTGATGGGGATGTGCAGAATATTTACTATTTCAATTGATGCTATATTTTATTATTTGTTTTATATTTTAAATTATGAATGTAATAATTCTCTTAAAGGATTTAATTGGTTGTGGATGATATTGGAGACTTTTAATTATTAAATTAAAGACTTCCGTTGTTATTATTTTGAGGTTGCGTTCAATATATATTTGAAATGTTCTTCTTATTTTTTTATTTATCACTCATTTGATTCATGGTTCAACCCTAAGAAACATGATCCTTGGACCGTTATTCTCCATATCTCCCTTATGGAAGGTGGGGCGTTATAGCTTGTTCCTCCCTGAGAAATTCGATCTATACACAATATTTTTATGGTTTAAATAGCTATTTATGTGATATTGTTAGAGATAAGCACTTGAAGTAGATCAACAAATATAAGAAATACCCAGGCATGTTGGATGTAAAGTTTATAATGAGTATTAAGGGAGAAGCTTATTGAGCTTCTTCCTGATCAGGCATAATTTTATTTTGAAAAGCTATTGTATCAATAATTTGACCTGCCCACCTAAGCTCTTGAAGAATGAGGTATTCCCTCCTATTCTAAGTATTTTACATACATCTTTCTCACCTTCTAAAAACCATTGATCCCGTGTTAGGCATTTGGTGGTTCCACAAATCCTAGATCACCAAGTACTTCTACCTTCTTAACATAAGTTGTAGTTGTATCATCACCTAGTTTGATGACCTTAACTAAACCATCATGCACATATTTTTAAGATAATACATAACCGTTACCTTGGAATGACTGCTTGAAACTGCTTGAAGGCTTAATTCATTTCCCTTTTTGTGGAGTGGTATCCATAATAAGGTATCTCAGTGGAAGAGAAATCCAAATGAATCAAAATGTATCATACATTTACATATAAGGCGGAAGACGCTTAAATAAGTAAAGCGAACCTCATACGATGTATTATAAAATCAAGCTACCAAATACACCTTGACCCCATACCCAAGTCTTCATAACTACGAACAATCCCATCGTGATGACTGATAGCTTGCACCTGCAAAATGTCAGATGACTATCGACCTTTAATTTATGGGTGAATATATAACAGTGGAGATTGAGATCGAAGAAAGATAAGGTACTTTCTGTAAGATTTCCTATTAGGTGGGCTAGCATAGTCAAAGATTTGTTTTCAAAACCGGTTTAGTGGTGTTGACTAAAGATGGAGTAAGCAGAAAGAATCCAATATTATTGGTAAGTGATCTCTAGGGAGATATTTGATTCTATTAGCATACCTTAATGGTATGAAATATTTATTACTATGTGTGGACCTAAGGTATTGTTTCCTTAATGGGGAGGAAACCCTAATTTTTATTGCAGGGTTGGTCCTTACCCTCACCCCTATATATAGTTATCACTGACCCATTAAGTGAGGCTAACGACCAAAAGTAAAAGGGAAAGAGGGTAGACCAGACCAACATTGATCGTGTTGTACGAGGAGCATACAAGAAGACATTGAGGAGTTCTTATTCTTCAGCCATGGATTTAGGTATGCCTAAAACTTGTTTTGTAGTATTTGTCATGCATGCTTATCGATCTTCATGAATCGTTCCGTATTTATTTTCTTTCAATGGTATCAGAGCCTCGTTCATGAAAAATCGATCGGCTGTACCACTAGTAATAAAAAAATTAATTTCTTCTCCTCAAATCGTTTTATTTTGAAGAAACAAGAAAAATAATATATTATTACTAAAGAGAAAACTTACAAAGTCAAATTAAAAAAAAAATGACAAAAAAAAGGTGAGTACGATTTTTGGTTGTTTTTTGTAAAAAAAAAAAAAAACTAAACCTTCATGTTTCTTCGGTTTGAAGAATCGAATTGATATATCAATGGATCGGTAGACTCGGTACAAATAATGGGTTAAAATAATAATAATAATAATTAAAGTTAAGGGTATTTCTATCTTATCCGAATTGGATTAGGTGGGATCAGTATCGACCCTGATTGAATATGATTTTGTATCATATGACTGTTTGTAGTTGGTTATTATCCTCTTTTAACCTATCCGTCCCAATCCCAATTCTAAGTATCAAGTACTTGGTGACTCGTTTCAACTATATCATTTAGTATGAAATGACACATAGACATGGTTATGATAGGACAAACATTGTTTTGTTCGTAAAATTGATGTGAGTTTTTTTTTTTTTGACTTATTATCTGGTGGGATGCATAAGAAGGGTTAACATTTAAGGTAATGGAGAATAATGTTTATTTTTATTTAATTTTTATTTTTTAAGGTTAAATGGGCTGAGCCTATGAGTGTTTGAAAGTTTGTTTTGAGTTGCCCATGTTTATTTAAGTGTAATGGGTTGAAGCTTATGGGCCTAATTTGAAATAGGCTGAATTGAACCAAATTAAATCCGATTTGGTAAACCAAATTAGATTGTAGACCACTATAATGTTGAACACGTATGTTTCAGACATTGTTTGATTAGATCCAATAATCTGAATCAACATCGGTTGAGACCGATCCTACACTTGATCATTTAAGACTTGGCATTGGTATTGTGTCATAAGTAAAATAATAATAATAAAATCCAATGTCTTGATTAAGACCCCTTAAAGTGATTAAATCCTAAACCAACCCAAAATCAAGATGAATCGGTTCAACCAAAATTGTGCCTTGACTAAACCGATAAGGTTGGTAAATTCAGATATTCGACACATTGACCCAAAAAATTGAACCATTTGGGTTTTCCAATGGGTCATCACCCACTGGGAAAAGTCATCAACATTGACCGATGTTAATCGGGAAAGTATTTATTTAAAAAAAAAAATCTATTATTTTTGTATTTAGTCATAGAACCAATTGGGCATTGATTAATGTGTTGAAAAGTAACTATGTTATTGATATTGTGAATGATTTTATCGTTTGAAATGGTCTTATATGGTAATGATCAATTTTCACATAATCTAATGAGGTTTTTTAGATTTAAAATAATTATATTGAGAGTCCCAAGGTCTTATGAATAATAAAATACCATTGGTTTTCATGATGTCACTTTATCATATACTTGTGGATAATTACTTAACTGGTCAAACCAGTGGAAGGATGTAATTATATATATTCTGAAATGTTGTTTATGGTTCGACCAGTGGATATATGTTCAATATACTAGGATGAATTTAAAACAAGAACAATGAGACATATATTTTGTGTTTCATAATTGTTTTGGAACAGCTATAGTGTTTTGTCTTTATTCTATAGTGGCTTTAGAATTGTATTTCTGTTTATGCATGTTCTTGCACTGGTTTATCATTACTATGATATTAAAAAAATCATTTATGAATGACATAGGCAGAAAATTAACGGCGTTTTATGTTTGCATGTCATATTTGGAACACTCTATGATGAATAAATATATTAGAGTTAAATTGGGTGTAAGCATTCACACATGTTTAGCTACAAAACGTATTTCTAGGAAATCATAAAAGGGTGATGTAGATTCCACTAAAGTGACGTATCTTGTTATTTCATGGTTTTCCCTAGGGCAGCATAGTAGGTGACATTTGCCTAAAGATGATGTCACCAAAGTTAAAGAAAATGGCACTAACCTAAGGATTCTGATCCCAAAGGTAAAGGGATCTCAAAAGTTATTGTTCTTTTCACAATTAATACAAGAAAATGAGATGACCAGTGTATTCATATCTTAAAGGATAAGGATACAATTTCAGCTATAACTCTTGAGTGATATAGTCATTACAGTGAATGCACATGAATCTCACCAAGTTAAACTTTCTTATTGGTGTGGTCTATTTAAATCGATTTTTGTGAAGATTCTTTATGGGTAGAGTTGGCATCTTAAAAATTAATATTAATGATGATACCTATACTCATATTTGAGATGTTATGACACAAGATCATCCTACGTTGCTTCTACATGTTAATGATTTATTAACTACTTTCAGCATAGTTTCAATGAAATCCAGTTTTTGAGTCTAATAATTGTATAGACCATAAATAGTTTATGCAAATGGAATCAGAAATTGTTTAATTTTGATTTATTGAAATGACTTTTGAAATCTGTTTATACTGTCGTTGACTATTTTGACCATGTTTGTTCAAGCCAACAGTTAGGTCCAGTTATACTATGAACTGATTTTGACTCATATAACTGATATTTTTAATGGGTCATCTAGTTTTCACTCTCTTATATTAGTGGGAGAATAAATTATTATCCTATTGAGGGTGATAGATGTATTATACATGTTTTATTATGTATACTACACTTGTCGTTTCATGAATTTTAAGTCAATCTGGGGTATTTTGATATTTTCTTCGATGTTATATTTATCATCTGTGACATCAGGTTTCGTCATGAGACACATAATTATGAGTTTTGACACCTATTTATGATTCAAAATATCACAAGTGCATTGTTTAAGTAATAATTCTTTGAATTTATATGTCATATTTGTACTTGTGATAAAGTTCAATTTTATTGAAAATTTATCGAGATAAAACAGATATATTATATTTGAATGATTTAAATGAACTCATTGAAGTTTTAGTGGCTTATTGGTATAAAGCCTATGAAGTTATTTATACTTACTATGGATCTAAGCCAAAATTACCTTTATTTGTTAAAGGCTTATTGTTATTTTGACCTATAAATTATTTGATTCATGTGCTCTATGAGTTAATGAACTTTTTTTTTTTATTTAAAGAAATTGTAGGTCTTTATTGTGATTGATTTTAAAGTTTATGGGCTAATATTTATGTTGGATATTAAAGTCATTTGGGTTGAAAGTTCATATTTGTATACAACTTTGTATATCTAATGAATTATGGATAAAATAACATATTTCATGTGTTTTTTGTTATCATGAATAAATGTTATGAACTTTCATATTTAGCATGTTGTCATTATAGAAAATGTCATATTTAGATTTTTATTTATTTATGGTAATAGCTAGAAGTACAAAACTGTCATACTAAGAATGTACCCACTTTGATAACCGTTAAATTATGGTGTTACCATATTGACCATTAGGGTTTATAATGGGTTGCTTTTGTGAGTTTATATTGAATATTTTATTAATTAAATACTGAAATAGTTCATCTTGTTGTTTGAATCCAAA
Source organism: Macadamia integrifolia (assembly GCF_013358625.1). Classification (NCBI taxonomy): domain Eukaryota; kingdom Viridiplantae; phylum Streptophyta; class Magnoliopsida; order Proteales; family Proteaceae; genus Macadamia; species Macadamia integrifolia. Next base: position 4,545 of record NW_024869415.1, on the reverse strand, counting down.
ATCTAAACCCACGGGCATTTGAAAGCAATCCAAGTCTATAGGTTTTCATAATTTCAGTGATTATGCTTCCACTTAGTGGGCTAGTTACTGAGATTGTGAAATTACTGTTGACTATTCAGGATGGGTTGCAGTCAAGGAGACCATATGACGAATGATGTGCTCTTGCCACCACAGGTGAGTCTTCATTTGATCGGTTTCCCTTGATAGTGTGAGGGTGACATTTTGGGCTTCATAGCTTTAGAGGTTCTTGTTTTGCCACCACAGGTGATGGAATCTTCAAAGTGGTATTATTTCGAGCGTCTCGCCTTGCATGTGAAAGATTTCACTACGTATTGGGAGATCTTGCCACCACAGGTGTGACCCCGATAACGTCGGATCTTTCCCCAGTTTCTGTTTTCCTACAGTTATTGAAAACAATACTGGGATAAATCTGATTAATAGCCCAATTAGTCAGATTTAATTATATTGTTGAGAAGTTTAATATGTCTTCTGTTCTTGCATATTGTATATTTTGGTAAATATGTATGATTATATTTGTCAGCTTTGACTTCTCAGCTATTTTCTGTTAAAAAAAAAATTTGAATGGTTTCAATTTTAAAGAATGGAACTAATCATTTAATATTTCTCTGGCTATTATGATAATAAATTTTAATCTTGAATTGATGAGTCTCCTAAGCCAGTGGTTGTTAATTATGTTCAAGCTAAAGTTCTTTATAAAAAATGGGAGGAATCGAATAGGTCTATCTAAAGATCAGTGAGAGTAAACTCATAAATCATAAATTTATGTAAAACTACATTACTACAGATTGTTGACTCTATATCTAAACCATTGAGGATGTTCTGTGACAACTCTACTGTGGTTTGTTTCTCTCATAACCATAAAGGTACTTCAGACTCTAAATAAATTGACATTAAGTAATTTTTTATCAAAGAGAAAGTTCAAGAGTCACAGATTACAATGGAATAGATTGCTATAGAAAACATGATTACAAATCCTCTTACTAAGGGCTTGAGTCCAAAAGTCTTTCAAGAGCATATCACTAATATGGGACTTGTTAGTTCTTTTGATGTATTTTATTAGTGGGAGCTTTGCTCATATATCCAGTTGCATCTGAGTTCAGCATTATTATATTTATGAAACATCATTATTGTTCTCGAGAATATACATGTATTTTATCATGAGAATTTGTTTATATGTATACACTTATTTATTTGCCTCATACAGAAAATTGAGGTTATATGTGGTGTATTTATCTCATTCGGTATCTGAGGTTCCAGTCAATACACACATCCAGTCGCTAGCAAAGGCTCGTTTGATTGAGGTCTAGTGCTAGTATTGTGGGACATCCGGACCTAGTCCCAATGAGCTTCATTAATTGAAGCTTAAGCGTTTGGGAGACGCTTATAGTTAATGAGACCTTCGGTATTTGTCTCATAGAGCTCATTTGGTTTTCGAGCCAGGACCAATTTGGAAATAGACATGATGATCACTATAGCATGTTATTTTCATACTGCTCATCCCAAGTCGGTGATGTTATGAGCACTTTGACGTGTGTGGTCTCATATCACTTTAGATGTGATGATCAATATGGTTGGGTGTTTGTAATTCTCATTCGGACCAAGGCATTTGGTTTAAGGTGCACTCCATTCGACACTGTTTTGTTTGTGGTCACATTCAGTTTATCTAAATCGGAGAGTCGTTTTAAATAAATTTTAAAATCTAAAACTTGTGATATATGCTGCCCAAGTGGGAGATTGTAAGATTTCCTATTAGGTGGGCTAGCATAGTCAAAGATTTGTTTCCAAAACCGGTTTAGTGGTGTTGACTAAAGATGGAGTAAACAGAAAGAATCCAATATTATTGGTAAGTGATCTCTAGGGAGATATTGGATTCTATTAGCACACCTTAATGGTATGAAATATTTATTACTATGTGTGGACCTAAGGTATTGTTTCCTTAATGGGGAGGAAACCCTAATTTTTATTGCAGGGTTGGTCCCTACCCTCACCCCTATATATAGTTATCACTGACCCATTAAGTGAGGCTAATGACCAAAAGTAAAAGGAAAAGATGGTAGACCAGACCAACATTGATCGTGTTGTATGAGGAGCATACAAGAAGACATTGAGGAATTATTATTCTTCAGCCATAGATTCAGGTATGCCTAAAACTTGTTTTGTAGTATTTGTCGTGCATGCTTATCGATCTTCATGAATCGTTCCGTATTTATTTTCTTTCACTTTCATCATTCGTAGGACGTTAGATTGCTTCTCTTGACGACACCAACGCCGGCCTTTGCCTAACGTATGTGAAACTAAAAGTCTAAAATAGGATAGAATAGTTTTAAGGAAAAATTAACATTATCATACCATAGCAGGGTTTGTGTAAAATGCTAACATTTTAAAGCTGTCAGAAGAAGGGAGATAAGACTAAAGTGCCACATTACTTTAGTCTTACATTACTCTATTCGACTATCATGCTTTATGGATTACAACCTGGAAACCATGTCTTACCATCAAACATCAAATCAAGAGTTGATTTGTAATACAAATTGTCCTCCTTAATTATGACGTGTTAAGCACGCATTGGCTCCCAACTTCCGCACGTTAGTATCCACATCCGGTGATGTAGATGACAGGTCGAGAATGGAGCTTGCTAATGGCAAGGAGTTGGAACTTATGTGTTTCTAACCATCAAGCGAAAATGTTATAATTCAACTTTTATCATTTCGTATTAACACAAGAAAGCACATAACAACATAACATTTTAGAAAAATCACACAACCCAACACGGATAATGTTGAGCCATACTCTCTCTCTGTAAGAAAAAGCAACCGATTTAAGAGCGATTCGGATATAGAGAATTAAGTATTATCTTTTCATCTCACCTCTCTCATGATCCTATATTGTACTTATTTAAAAATAAATAAATAAATAAAAAACAAAAGCAAAAAAAAAAAAAAAAAAAAAGAAGAAAATAAAATGTCTAAGATTGCCCCTACACGTTCGGAGACGTCGAAACCTAAACCTCTATGTACAGTCTATCGATGGGAGCTAATACCTGATTTGTACTTAAATAATGCTTCTACATATTCAATCATTGACCCACCATAAAAACCGTTTATGCATCCGGCATGTTTATCCCTATGATAAGAACAAATATTCATTGATAACTACATACAAAAGTTTCATCATAGTCAAATGATAGATATAACCTTATGCAAATCATTAGTCTCCACTACGAATCTGGCATAGATATTTAATATGAACATATATAATAGTTACTCGACTAAGAGACATGGGATATGTATTTAAGGGATCTAGTGATCGGTACCATTCTACCGTAACGATCTCAAATATTATCGAGAGTTCGACAAGGATCACTTTCGTAGTTGGGCATTTTTTTCCTAACTTTCTCTAAGATAGGATAATTTCGATTAAATTTTATCCCAGACTCGATTAGGGAAAACGATCTATCATTCTTTATATTCTACGGGTCCGATACTGCTGATCTAATAGTTGAAACAAAGTATCCAACTAGTAATAAAGTAGAAATTTCTCAAAGAGGGCAAGAATAAAAATGACCACTCAAATCACATTTAATATAACCCCCCATTCCTTAACTTTAATCGTCAATCATTACATACAACACTCAGTGGTGAATACACTACCCCAATTTTGATTCCAAGAAATATGCAAAACAAGTGTCTATGCATGGAGATCCCTCCACAGACAACACATTTAGAGGGTTGTTGTACAGCTGAAGGAATCTCTTCCAAAAGAATAACCCCTCGTTCCCAAACATTCGGTAAATTCACAGAAGCAATTACCTTTTGAACAACTTCCTTTTTGTGCAAATGTTGCCTCTAGACTACTGGTCATGAACCAACACGATACGTGTCAACTAAAAAATTGTATGACTGACATACATCACTTCGATACCCATTCACCTACGCGTACATAAATAAGCCATGATCATATGTAAATGAAGAAGCTATAATGTAAACCTTTCAAACCCCTTTTTTCTAGCTGCCAATGTGTAGAGCTAGTAAAAATGAAGTTATTGCAACTTGAATGGAAGAATTTGGCCTTACGGTTAGGAGATATGATCATTTTAAGTTGGAGCAATGAGATAAATTCAAATGGAATCTATTGTGTATGACCGTGGTGTACACTTGCGGCGTGAAAAAATACGGCACGATCCAAGTGGTTAATTAAGGGTCAAATCATACTTTTATTTAAACTGTCCTATTACAACATCGGACGATACATCTAGACCACACTATTTGAATCTGGTTGACGTCGACATCACACAAGCCGTCGGCAGATGCTTCAGGTACAAGCGCGTTGTAGCACATCGATTGGGCGAGTCAGGCCAGAGTGCTTTGTGAAGTTGGGTTTATCTCATAAAAATGAAATGGCATATAGCCGTCCGATTGCCTTCAACAGACTCATATCTCATCAGAACTAAGTGAAGATAATCAAACACGGTGCACCCATACACATGCGACACAGGCTGCCTATGCCTGATTGCCTGCCACCGCC
>NW_024869414.1:19990-30691 GCF_013358625.1 Macadamia integrifolia | reverse complement strand
TTTTTTTTTTTTTTTTTAATTTTAATCAACTAAGTGGGAAAAAAAATGATGGTAATTAATTGAAGAAATAGATTTGTTGATGCTAATTTATAAAAATAAATATAAAGTTTGAAAACAAAAATTGTAACAAAATCCAACACAATGAATTCACCTCTCCACCACCACTATTGCTACCGCCGTCACCACCACCATTCTCTTTCCTTTGCAACATTGTTGTAGACTTTAGAACACATTTTCAAGCATATGGTTTTAGACAAAAATGGCTTAGTAGTTCATTTAACGTTCATTTAGTCAATTAAAGACAGGTACCTAACCGACCATTTATATATGAGACCATAGCTTATAAGGATCGATTATTTAAATGAGTCGATCACAATGAGGAATCCAAAAATAGGGGTACCGAATAGAAAATAACACCACAGGGTACATTTGTAATTATAAACTTCGAAGGGAAGAGTTGTGTAATACCTGAAACATATATGGAAGGGGAGTGTAATTTCCTCAAAAATTTATTTATAGCAATAGAAAATAAAATCCATCAGTTAAATATGGGGGAAAAGACGTGTACGTACATAATGTGTCAGCGCCAAAGGATCAAATTTGTACATACAAATCAATTCTATTACACTTGCTTCTAAAGTAGTGGATGGAATTTGTAATTTGAATCAAGTGTTAAATGTCCTTTTACCCCCATTCCCTTTGTCTAAAACTCAAGGATTTCAACTTCTCTGTCTTCGTTCCCAACGAAAAAACAATATTCCTCTTCTTCTTTTCTGTCTCCGTTTGGCAGTGGCGGGAACACATGCTTCTCCCTCCTAATCCAACATCGATGAACAACACACAGAAATCCGATTCCACTCATCGTCACCGTGAATCATCCGTCTATCTTAATAACAAAATCCAAAACAGTAGAGCCACAAAGAAGTCTAGAAATCCTACAACAAATTACATTTTGAGACAGAAGTCCATAAATCCTATAACAAATTACAGTTTTATATACCAATAATTTGGATGAAACCCATTTAAGATCCCTAGACAAAAAGAGAGGAACAAACAAAGATGAAAATCCCGTGAATCACCCATTCAGATTCCACTCATTGTCACCGTGAATCACCCGTCGATCTTAATAACAAAATCCAAAATAGCAATAATGGGAGTGGCGATTTTAGTCACCTGAGTACGAGGTCTGATGTTCCGCCGTCGATAGAGTTATCGTGGAGGATTTCTTCGTTGCAAGATCCACAAGTATTATCTGATCACCGAGATTATGTGACGATCAACGATGTAGTTGGTAACGGCATCTGTGGAATTCTTTCTAAGTGGGTGAATTATGGAAAAGGTTGGAAGCCGAGGTGGTTAGTTCTTCAGGAAACTTACTCTCCCAAATCCCTAACTCTCCCAAAGCCCTAACTCTCACAAAGCCCTAACTCTCACAATCGATCTCAGATTTTAGAATGATAAATTGCTACAGCCCTAACTCTTCAATGCCACTTCTGAAAAACCAACCGAGAGCTTTTATCTCTCCCAAAGCCCTAAGACTTCGATCATAAATGATTTAATCTCTTGAAGCCCTACCTCTCCCAAATCTGCGATTTAATCTAACCTTAGACTTCAATCTTCAACGAGATGTAATATCTTCGATCGCCAACAAGATGAACCACATTCGATCGCCAAAATATTTGATTTCAAAGTTCAGAACCAACAATTTCAGAGTTCAGGATCATCTTGGAATGAAGAGTAGAGGTTTGGAGTATAAACCCTCCATCGTCTTCTCAATGAAGAAGAGGATGATAAGTTGAGAGCAAATTCATCATCTCGAATAAACTAAGGGTATTTTGGGGTTTATGAAAAATTTGTAATACACTTAATGGTTCCTCACTCATGGGCAAGGTACTATTGATAGATTCTATAACTTAGAAGGAAAGGGAGTGTAATTTCAAACTTCGTAGGGAAAGGTTATGCAATACCTTAAACACACAGGGGAGGGGAGTGTAATTTTCTCTAAATTTTTTGTTATTTTATTTTTGACGACGGGCTTTCATTCTGTTGTCAAAAGTAACATATTTTCCCCTCGAACGTTTGTCATCAACTTTTTTAGCTACGATTTTTCCTTGGCGGCCCAAAGTTGGGCCACAGACAAGTGATTGGGAACTTCGGAATGAATTTTTAGTCTATTAGGTAAGACAAAACTTTAGCAGGGAAAAAAGAAAGCAAATTGAGCTCTTGAGTGCGATGAGCCGTTTCATTCTTCTATGCCCGGGATGGTAACCAAAGCAAGCGTGTGTCATGCATGGTGAATTCATATATAATATATAATATATAATGGTTCTTCCCCTAAACATAGCTGCCCCTTTCAGGTCATTTCTTCAGCAGTAAGTGTCCTTCCCCCTCCCTAAACGATCTGCTGTAAATCAAATAGAAATGAGTAAGGCGACAAGAGTGAGTAAGTGTTCTTTAGCTTTGCAAGTGAAAAAACTTTCCAAGGACGCGACATTATTAGCTGTAACTGAAGCCACTTTCATCGTACTCCTTGAGCTAATACAGTTTTAATGAACCTTAATTTGCTATTGTCGAGGGAACTCTAGATTCTAGAAGGGTTTGATTTTAAGGATAGAGTGTAGGGGTGTCAACTGGTCGGGTCAGTCCGGTTTTGGTCGGGCTTAATCGGGCTTAAAGACTTTCAAAGGCTGCACTATGTCTGTTCATTTCACTAATCGGGCTTAGTTATTGAGGGCATGGTACGCTTTATATTCGGTCAGTCGGCCTCGGGCTATAATCGGGCTACCTTAATCGGGCTTTAGTCGGGCCTTAACCGGGCTACGGACATGTTTAATGTTAAACAGGCTTTAACTGGTTTTTAAACGGGCCCTCTTTAAAAGTGTTCTTATATTTCAGCCCACTCATGCAAGTCCAATAAAATGACAACAATTCAATAAATAATACCAAATATAACTATTATTTAAAATGTGAACATTTGTTTACTTTTTAATTTTTACTCTTTAATTTGGGGGGTAAAATAGGTATTCTACAATCATTAAAGGGTCGGGCCAGGCCGGTGCACAATAGGCCGGTCTCGGTTGGGTGTTATTTGGTTGGTTTCAGTCGGGCGCCCGACGGTCCAAGTAGCAAAACCGAAACTGACCGTTTGTAGACGGGCCGGGCTCAAGCCCGACATGTTTAATAAACGGTCCGAGCCAGGCCGGTCTATAAATGGCGAGTCTCGATCAATTTAGTCGGGTCGGCCCACGAATTGACACCCCTAATAGAGTGTCAAATGTGAAATACCAAATTTCATATATTTAATATGGGACAAAGTTTTCTGTCTTGGAATGACCTTGTGTCATAGACACATAGGGTGTAAAATGACCATTATGTCCCTCTTGAGATGTGTGCAACCCTGTGTCTGAGAGCAGTGGTCGTTCTAGAACAAAAACATTTTCCCATATACTGAATTCTCGTACCAAGTCAGCTGGAATTGATCCTAAAAACTAATAATCCATTTAAATAAAAAAAACAAATAAGTAGAATCAATTGAGGATTCCTAAATGACTAAAATTGGGATTGGTGAGTCGTTTTGATCTAAATCGCAAAGAGCATGTGTTTGACAAAATGACACAAAGAGCTGTGTTTAGGCTGTTTACCACTGTTCTCTTGTTAGAAGACGTCTTTCTAAAATTCAATTCACACTGGGGTCTTTTTTTTTCTGATAAGAGTTTGGGTGTACTGAAATGAAAGGAAAAATCAACTGATTTTTGAATTTCGAAAAATAAAAAATAGTATACTGTATGAGGCTCTCACATGTGCGAGGTTTTGAGTGAAAGGGGATGAGAATTTTACATTCTTTTCTTGAGAATGTCAAGAAACTGTTTCAGCCACTTGGCCACCAGATTGCAGCACTTGTACTTTACTCTATAGATAAATCAAGTAGATTTTTCATACTAAATTCACCCACTTAGAATTAAAAAAAAAATAAATAAATCCCTTGTCTATTTCAAATTGGGTGTGAATCAATATTGGATATAAAAGGTACACTCCATGACTTCACCTTCTCATCCTTCCCCAGCCTCTTCCGTCTTGATATCCATGACAATTCACTCTTTGGTTCCATTCCTGTGGAAAATGGAAATATGACCAATCTTCATGATCTATTATTGTGGAATAACTTTGTGACAAATTCTATCCCTTCAGAAATTGGAAATTTGAGATGTCTTACTTTGCTTGGTTTGGCCAAAAATAGTCTCAGTGGTTCAATTCCGGCATCTTTTGGAAATTTAAGCAAGCTGGAATTTGTTCACCTCAATCAAAATTCACTCTCAAGTTCCAATATTCCTATGGAAATTGGAAACATGACTAATCATTATGAGCTTCTGTTAGATCAAACACCAAGATATACGAAAAAAAAAAAAGAGATAATAGATCCGCACAGCAAAGAGATTTAACGAGGTTCACACACCAAGGTGGTGTGCTACGTCCTCAGGCGAAGAAGAAGATGTTTCACTATGCAGAAGAGAGATTACATCCAAGTAGCGGTGAGAAAACTTGCCCTGAAACCCTAGCTCGAAAAAAACCCCAAAATACAATGACTTTCTCAACAAGCAACTGTACATTATATACTCCAAGTCGTGGGTCGACCCATTGGGTCGCAGTCGATCTGGATGAACCATACTACCACACCCCCATACGAAATCAATGATGGGCTCCGGGCTTGGGCTTATCGGCCCAACCCCTCTGCTTTCATCACAGATCTCAAAAAACTTCTCATTCGGGTCGTCACCAAAATATGTCGGAGCGGGTCAATCTTCAAAACAAGTCAAGAATTCAAGACAAACCTAACAACTTCAATTGTGGAAAAACTTTCTGATAGGTTCTATCCCTCCAAAAATTGGAAACGTGAGATCTCTAAATGTACTTGGTTTGAGTTTCAATAATCTCACTGGCTCGCTTCCTGCTTCTTTTGGAAATTTGACCTATCTGGTTAGTATCTTCCTTCATCATGACAACTAATTTTTCGGTCAATACAGCGGTTTCTGCTTCTGTGGTGGTGTTCCTAGCCCTCCTAGCAATGGTGGTTGATATACCATATATACACTTGTTGACTAGTCAATGGTCGTGTGGTCTCACCGCTAGTCTCAATGACACGAACTTAAGTTGTGCTCCTTACCCCACAGTAAGGACCTCCCGAACGATTCCCAACGGAGGCCCCCGACCTCCCGACCTATTCCCAAGGGAGGTCCCCACTCTAGCAACCTTACTTAAGAAAGCTAACAAGGATTAGACGATTTCCTAACCCGGGTCACTAACTATGGTCAGAATAGATTGCTTAACCCCCAAGCTACCTAACCCCAGGTTCACCCCGGCTGATTTAGCTGTTAGAAGATCTAACCTTGGTCAAGTTAGTCGTTGAGGGAAACTAACCCAAGTTGTGTTAACTGCTATGATTCTGGCCAAGTCAGCAGCCATGAGGAATAGTCCCACTAATAAGAGGAAGGCCCGTGGACGCACGTTTGAGCTGCTCAACCAATAAGGAAGATTCGTATAATCTATATAAGAGGGCACCCAGCCAACCCTAGAGGTAAGACTCTCAATCGACTGAAATACAAAAATGGAATGAGTATCATGGAATCTGACTTGAGCATTGGAGCTTGGTCCCGGAGTCCCCTTCGGGCCAGCCTCTAATCTGTGTTGTGCAGGCCTGGGTGATTTGGAGCCGTGCAACAACAGTGATTCTTTTGGTTTTCTGCCGTAAACATAAGAAGGAAGACCAAAAGAAGAAAGAAGCAATCTCCAATATATCCCCAAAGAGATAGCCCTACTCTCAAATAAAGTAAGTTCACTAACAAGTTTTATACAAAACTTGGTGAAGGAGGATATAGAAGTGTCTATAAAGGGATCATTCCTCGACATGGGGTCAAAGTACCAGTGGCGAAAAAGCTTCTAAAATCAAAACAAAGCCAGAAACAATTCATGAATGAAGTGGCAACGGTTGGAAATTAAATATCCACCACAAATACTTGGTGAGTTTGTTGGGTTATTGTGCTCAAGGGGATAAACGTGCTCTGGTTAATTTATGAGTTCATGCAGAATGGATCCTTGGATAAGTACATCTACAAAAGAAGAAACCAAATAGAAGGAGAGATCAATGATGGAATTTTGCAACCTTTAAGCTATAACCAAATGTATGCTATAGCCTTAGAAACAGCTAGGGGGATATTGTACTTACACCAAGACTGTTGAAGTAGGATCCTGCATTGTGACATTAAGCCTCACTGTGTTATTAGATGCCAATTTCACAGTTAAAGTCGCCGATTTCGGGCTTGCTATATAAGATGATTGACAAGGATCATAGCATGTTTCGCTAATGGAGGCTCGAGGCACTCCAGGGTTCGTGGCGCTGGAGATGTGGCCGAAGAATTATGGTCCAGTGACTGAGAAATCCGATGTGTTTAGTTGTGGAATGCTGCTTCCACAGATGGTTGGTGGCAGAAAGAACTATGATTAAGAGGCAAATGATGAATCAAGCCAAGTTAATTTTCCTACCCCCACACATATGCACTCACCCACCTACACCCACCCACAAACACATGCATTCAACATCCCCCCCCTCCACACACACACAGATTGAGGTACTGAATAATTACTATTCAATGATGAAAAAGTATGAAGAATATTACAAAATGAAGTAAGAAAAGACGACATTCAGATTGAAGAATCCTACTCACTTGGTATATCAAATGGAGAAAGTTTTTTTTTTTCCTTCCTGTAAATCCAATTTTTTTTCCATAGCACAATGGGGTACACTAACTAGTCAGATTAATGAGGCAAAATAGTCAATTGAAAAGCAATAATCATGTTTCTAAGCTTCCAAGCTATAGAGAGAACCACTTTCTAAGCCTCCAAGCAACAGAGAAAATCACTGCTTAGTACATTGCTGTAGATGATGAAGTAAATAGTAGAAAGAGAAATGTTCCTTTTGATCATGTTCAAAACGAGAGAGAAAGAGAGAATGCTATCTGATCATGCCATTTTGTGCCCACACACAGGCAGCAAAATGTTACCCTCATGATGGATGCCTCAAAGAATGCTCTCACCTATAAATTAATGTGTCAGTTGCTTTAAAGGGCTAAGAATGAAAATTTACTACCATTTTTCATTTCCCTCTTCAAATCACGTCATACTTCATGACTTTCTCCAACCCCGGCTCTGCCGTCTTTGGGCCCACGCTCCCCCTTCCCTCTTACTGTTGCCTTCCGACAGTAGCGAGAAGTCATGTTTATCAGAAACACATAGGCATGAGTCCTGAGCAAGGTTATAAAACTTGTGATCCGTCTTGGGGATCAGTCAAAGTCAATAAATATTTGAATCATCCTGAATTGCATTATATCGGACAGATCTATCCTTAATTTTTAATAAAAATTAATTTTGTTACCATTTTACATTTATATTTTACTATTGAATCGGTATCAAATTATCAAAGCCGATATGATTCAATCCGGCTAATATTGATCAATACGATCCCAATTTTAGAACCATGGTTCTAAGAGCATATCCCATTTACCAGTTGCTTCCATGACCTTTTTTTTTTTCTTAATCTCTCTCTTTTTTTATGGAACTGCTCCAATTATGCTCTCCTCCAATAGGACCCTCTGACTTTCGTGGTCAACAGTGAAAATCAATTGAACCTGAAATCAGAATTTTAAGTCGAATTTGAGAACTTGGCTCTGGTCTGAGGAGAAAATTGGGCCATGGGTCTCAGTGGACAGACTAATTATCACGCTTGCAGAGTGGTCCGAGTTCTGTGGTGAGTGAGGGGGTGCTGCTGGGAGGGGGGAGGGGAGGGGGGGAGGGGAGAGGGTGGGGATGGGGAGAGAGGAGAGAGGAGAGGGAGAGGGAGAGGGAGAGGGAGAGGGAGAGGGAGGATGGAAGGTAATTACAAAGAAAATTATTAAGTAATTGGTAAATAAAGTCAGGTGGTTAAATGAGGCCGATTACAATAATCTGAGGTTGGTTACAAATAGATTAACCCTTTAAATAATCAATACTAATAGGGCATTAGTGTCTCAACAATGAATAAAAGAACCCTGCTCCCTTGCACGTGTATACGTCTAGACACAGGCAGGCAAAGGCAAAAGAAAAACGACGCTGCTCCACTCATATGCCTTGGTGGATCTCTCATTAACCTGTGCTTGGCACAGTGACTGTGCAAGAGGACATGGTTCTCTTCCCTTTTAATATAATATATGTAATTTTCACGTCACAATTGGAATGGAAACAAAGGGAAATTAATATCGTAATAGTTTCATTACGAGAAATTGTGCGATTAGTAATCTTGTGTAAGTCAATGTGTGATCGAGAATAACAAATGTAATGAAAAAAACCTTTATAAAGTTGAGTGGTAATTCACTAAAAGAGAAGATTCAGGACAACACACGTACTTTTTTTAATTCTTCCTTTCATAACGGGAATATTTCACACCAAAAAATGACACATATAGAAGGAACAAAATACCAAACAGTAAAAGACCCAAATTCTTTAAGCCAAAAAATACAAGTCCTCAATAATTGGTTTAACTGCGACAAGAATATGGAATTTTGATTAATATATAGGAGTAATTAATCAGAAAAAAAAAATTCTATAGGATTAATGACTTTCAGCATGTCAATTAAATTATTTATTTAATTTTTGGTAGAACTTGGAACAAGAACTATTCTTGTACATGTGGAATCCACTCAATGTGAAATCCTACCGTAAAAAGAGAGATTAAGTAGATTTCAGGTGTGTATGTGTATTAGACATTGTACAAAAATGATTCTTGTATGAAGATCTGATCCGAACACCCACATAATAATATATGAGCTTAGCATTTTTGTGAGTGAAAAAAGACAAAGCAGCCGGATAGAGGAAATAATGAAAGCCTCACCGACGACAAAGCTGTGTTTCTTTCCTGAATCGATTGAAAATTTTCAATAGCTGTCTAACCCTTGTTGTTGATTGCTTTTATGTCTACTCTTCTATTTGAAAGAAAATTAAATTGCCTATGGTGGCCGCAAGGTGGAATGGGTTGTTTCCATCATCATCTGCCTTGTTTACGAGTTCCTCAAGCTCTTGTTGCTTTAAGGCAAACTTGATTTTCTTGAAATCCTCACTCATCACAGCAAAGTGAAAAACATTACGACGCTTTTTGTCCACCAACTCCCCAGAATCGGGACACCATTTGATGAGTTCTTGAAATAACTGAATGCTTGATTCAAGAGCAGCTATGTGAAGTGGTGAGAAACTATCTTTATCCAATTTATACGCATTGGAAGTATTATGTCTTACCAACTGCTTTTCTATCTTGAGGTCACCAGAAGGCTTACATCTTCTTAGCAACATACTGTTGTGTTATTTGGAAGGCATCATCGGATACTGCATAGTGGAGAGTGGTCCTTTCATTCTTATCTGCTTTATCCACATCCTTTGCGTGTGTATACGCCTAGACACAGGCGGGCAAAAAAAAATATAAAAGGAAGAAAAAATGCTACCTCCAGTCATATGCTTTTGCACAACCTCCCATTAACCTGTGCGTTAGCACAATGATTGTATAAGCGGACAGGGTTCTATTACCCTTTAATATAATGTAAGTAAGGAAGAGGGGTATGCTACCAGGGTACGGTAAGCTAGCAGGCAGGATCAATGGAGGCACATGATGGGGTTTCATTCAGGAAGGATATAAGGGTCATTTCAAAAATAGAGAAGAGAGAGATAGACATTGTAGGTGCCAGCATACCCAACCTTTTCCCCGTAAAGGGAAGTCCTTCAAGGAGAAAGGGAAATTAATATGATAAAAATTTCATAATTATGAGAAATTGTGCGGTTACAAATCTTGACTAAGTCAATGTGTGATGGAGAATAACAATTGTAATGGAAAAAACCTGATTAATTGGATAACCAAATTAAGTAGAGTGGTAATTCACCAAAAGAGAAGATTCAGGACAACACGTACGATACAGTAGTACTCTGATCAGTTCAAATACTAGACCAACATAAAAATATATAAATAAAACTACAACACATTTTCTTAATTCTTCCTTTGAAAATGTCACACCGAAAATGCCACATATAAAAACAAAATACGAATCAATAAAAGACTCAAATTCTTTAGGAACTCGATTCGTGAGGTTTTCAAAGCGGTAGAATCATTCCTTATAAAACTTTGGAAGTCTCCATTGTCCTTCAATATAGGCTTTCCATTATCACTGTAGTAGCCACCAGGGACTTGAAAAACTGCTGTGAAGGCTACTGTGGCAATAAGAGAAGCTACTATTTGGAGTGTTTTTCCCAATTCTCTTTGGCTTTTTGTTACCTTATACTGCAAGGGGTCACTGCATATTTGCTTCTTATATGCTCCTCCTCCGATCATCCATTTATTTTCTCCTCTTACATTTATTGCATGCCGTGGCCAAAAAATGTGAGCCATCAATAATTGGTATAACTGCCACAAGAATATGGAATTTTGATTAATAAGAGTAATTAAACAGTTGGTAGGAAAAAAAAAATTCTATAGGATTAATGACTTTTTGCATGTCAATTGAATTATTTATTTATTATTATCTTTTAAGGGTTTTTTTTTTTTTTTTGGAAGGGTAGCAATAAAGGAAATCATTAATTTAATATAAATGCTAAAGGAAAAGACCCAAATAAATAATAGCAATGTCACCACCC
>NW_024869414.1:0-15855 GCF_013358625.1 Macadamia integrifolia | reverse complement strand
CCCCCCCCCCCCAACAAACGCACTACCTACACACACCCACGACACACCCAGAAACACATGCACTCAACACCCCCCCACACACATACACACAGATTGAGGTACTGAATAATTGCTATTCAATGATGAAAAAGCATGAAGAATCGTACTCGCTTGGGTATAGCAAAATGGAGAAGGGTTTTTCCTTTTCCTTCCCATAAATCCAAAATTTTTCCTGACGCACAATGGGGTACACTAATTAGTAAGATTAATGAGGCAAAATAGCCCGTTGAAAAGCAATAGTCATGTTTCTAATCCTCCAATTAGAGAGAACCACTTTCTAAGCGGCCTAGTACAGTGGGTAGGTGTGGAGTGATCTATTTGTAACCACCTGACTTTACTTTCCAATTACTTAATAATTTTCTTTGTAATTTCTTTCCCTCCTCCCTTTCCCTCTTCTCTCTCCCCTTTTTTTCCATCTCCGTCCTTTCATCTGTCTCTGTTCCTGTCCTTCTCTCCCCCCTCCCTTCTCTCAGCAGTACCCCCTCACACCACTGAACTCGGACCACTCTGCAAGCGTCATAATCAGTCTGTCCACCGAGACCCATGGCCCAATTTTTTCCTCTCTCGCAAATCTCCTCAGACCAGATCCAAGTTCTCAAATTCCACTTAAAATTCTGATTTCACGTTCAATTGATTTTCACTGTTGAACACAAAAGTTAGAGGGTCCCATTGGAGGAGAGCATCATGGGAGCAGTTCCATCAACAAAGAGAGAGATTAAGAAAAAAAAAATATGGAAGCAACTGGTAAATGGGATATGCTCTCAGGACCATGGTTCTAAAATTCGGATCGTATCAGTATTAGCCGGATTGAATCATATCGGCTTTGATAATTTAATACCAATTCAATAGTAAAATATAAATTTAAATGATAATAAAATTAATTTTCATTGAAAAATAAGGATAAAATCTGTTCAATATAATGAAATTCAGGGTGATTCGGACTTTGACTGATCCCCAAGACCGATCACAAGTTTTATAACCTTGGAGTCATGCCACGCTCCCCAAGGACATCAGAGCCGGAGTCGGAGGATAGCTCTCTCTCTCTCTCTCCCCTAGTCGAGCCTATTCTATAGGGGGAGGGAAGATGAGAACCAGAAGGCTTGAACCCATGACCTTCTGGTAGGATGGGTTTCTACACGTGAACGGATCAGGTTCACGTACGAGAATGTTCTTGTACACTCCTGATTCGTAGATATAGAATCTATTAAATGAAGAAAAAGAAAATTGATTCTATATCCACGGATCAGAATCGTTCTTGTACATTCTCGTACTTGAACCTGAACCGCTCTCTTTCTACATTAAATAATCAAGATTAATATTTTGTGTCTTAATTATGGTAAAAGAACTCTGCCCCCCTGTGTGTATACATCTAGAGTCAAGATACAGTCAGACAAGAAAATGACGTTGCCCCACCCATAAGACTTCGTGCGACCTTCCATTAACCTGGGATTGTTATAGTGACTGCGCAAGCGAACAAGGTTCCCTTCTTTTATAATATAATATATATAATTTACGCCTTACGATTGGGAACGGAAGCCCCTTCAAAGTGAAAGGGAAATTTTGTAATAGTTTCATTATGAGAAATTGTGCCGTTACAAATCTTGTGTAAGTCAATGTGTGATCGACGAGAATAACAATTGTAAATGGAAAAAACCTATCTTAAGTAGAGTAATTTCACTAAAATATATAGAAGATTCACAACAACACATTACAGTAGTGTCACTTCAAATACCAGACCAACATAACAAATACAGACATTAATTTTCTTAATTCTTCCTTTTAAAAAGGAGAATATTTGCCACCAAAAAATGACACATATAAAAGGAACAAAATACCAAGCAGTAAAAGACTCAAATTCTTTAAGGACTCGATTCGTGAATGCCTGAGAAGAAATAAAGTAGCAACAATATTTGCAAGAAATAAGTAAAAAACTTGTTAAGTTTGTCTCGAATTCTTGACCCGTTTTGAAGATTGACCCGATCCGACAAATTTTGGTGGCGACCCGAATGGGAAAATTTTTTAATGACAATAGATCTGCACGACATAGAGATTTAACGAGGTTCACACACCAGGGTGGTGTGCTACGTCCTCAGGCGAAGAAGAAGATGTTTTACTATGCAGAAGAGAGATTACATCCAAGTAGCAGTGAGAAAAATCGCCCTGAAACCCTAGCTCGAAAAAAACCCCAAAATACAATGACTTTTTCAACAAGCAACAGTTATATACTCCAAGTCGCGGGTCGACCCATTGGGTCGCAATCGATCTGGTTGAACCATACTCCCACACCCCCATATGAAATCAATGATGAGCTCCGGGCTTGGGCTTATCGGCCCAACCTCTCTGCTTCCATCACATATCTCAAAAAACTTCTCATTCGGGTCGTCACCAAAATATGTCGGAGCGGGTCAATCTTCAAAATAGGTCAAGAATTCAAGACAAACTTAACAACTTCAATTGTGGAAAAACTTTCTGACAGGTTCTATCCCTCCAAAAATTGGAAACGTGAAATCTCTAAATGTACTTGGTTTGAGTTTCAATAATCTCATTGGCTCGCTTCCAGCTTCTTTTGGAAATTTGTCCTATCTGGTTAGTATCTTCCTTCATCATTACAACTAATTTTTCGGTCAATACAGCGGTTTCTGCTTCAGTGGAGGTGTTCCTAGCCCTCCTAGCAATGGTGGTTGATATACCATATATACACTTGTTGACTAGTCAATGGTCGTGTGGTCTCACCGCTAGTCTCAATGACACGAACTTAAGTTGTGCTCCTTACCCCACAGTAAGGACCTCCCGAACGATTCCCAACGGAGGCCCCCGACCTCCCGACCTATTCCCAAGGGAGGTCCCCACTCTTGCAACCTTACTTAAGAAAGCTAACAAGGATTAGATGATTACCTAACCCGGGTCACTAACTATGGTCAGAAAGGATTGCTTAACCCCCAAGCTACCTAACCCCAGGTTCACCCCGGTTGATTTAGTTGTTAGAAGATCTAACCTTGGTCAGGTTAGTCGTTGAGGGAAACTAACCCAAGTTGTGTTAACTGCTATGGTTCTGGCCAAGACAGCAGCCATGAGGAATAGTCCCACTAATAAGAGGAAGGCCCGTGGACGCACGTTTGAGCTGCTCAACCAATAAGGAAGATTCGTATAATCTATATAAGAGGGCACCCAGCCAACCCTAGAGGTAAGACTCTCAATCGACTGAAATACAAAAATGGAATGAGTATCATGGGATCTGACTTGAGCATCGGAGCTTGGTCCCAAAGTCCCCTTCAGGCCAGCCTCTAATCTGTGTTGTGCAGGCCCAGGTGATTTGGAGCCGTGCAACAACAGTGATTCTTTTGGTTTTTTGCCAAAAACATAAGAAGGAAGACCAAAAGAAGAAAGAAGCAATCTCCAATATATCCCCAAAGAGATAGTCCTACTCTCAAATAAAGTAAGTTCACTAACAAGTTTTATACAAAACTTGGTGAAGGAGGATATAGAAGTGTCTATAAAGGGATCATTCCTCGACGTGGGGTCAAAGATCCAGTAGCTAAAAAGCTTCTAAAATCAAAACAAAGCCAGAAACAATTCATGAATGAAGTGGCAACGGTTGGAAATTAAATATCCACCACAAATACTTGGTGAGTTTGTTGGGTTATTGTGCTCAAGGGGATAAACGTGCTCTGGTTAATTTATGAGTTCATGGAGAATGGATCCTTGGATAAGTACATCTACAAAAGAAGAAACCAAATAGAAGGAGAGATCAATGATGGAATTTTGCAACCTTTAAGCTATAACCAAATGTATGCTATAGCCTTAGAAACAGCTAGGGGGATATTGTACTTACACCAAGACTGTTGAAGTAGGATCCTGCATTGTGACATTAAGCCTCACTGTGTTATTAGATGCCAATTTCACAGTTAAAGTCGCCGATTTCGGGCTTGCTATATAAGATGATTGACAAGGATCATAGCATGTTTCGCTAATGGAGGCTCGAGGCACTCCAGGGTTCGTGGCGCTGGAGATGTGGCCGAAGAATTATGGTCCAGTGACTGAGAAATCCGATGTGTTTAGTTGTGGAATGCTGCTTCCACAGATGGTTGGTGGCAGAAAGAACTATGATTAAGAGGCAAATGATGAATCAAGCCAAGTTAATTTTCCTACCCCCACACATATGCACTCACCCACCTACACCCACCCACAAACACATGCATTCAACATCCCCCCCCTCCACACACACACAGATTGAGGTACTGAATAATTACTATTCAATGATGAAAAAGTATGAAGAATATTACAAAATGAAGTAAGAAAAGACGACATTCAGATTGAAGAATCCTACTCACTTGGTATATCAAATGGAGAAAGTTTTTTTTTTCCTTCTTGTAAATCCAATTTTTTTTCCATAGCACAATGGGGTACACTAACTAGTCAGATTAATGAGGCAAAATAGTCAATTGAAAAGCAATAATCATGTTTCTAAGCTTCCAAGCTATAGAGAGAACCACTTTCTAAGCCTCCAAGCAACAGAGAAAATCACTGCTTAGTACATTGCTGTAGATGATGAAGTAAATAGTAGAAAGAGAAATGTTCCTTTTGATCATGTTCAAAACGAGAGAGAAAGAGAGAATGCTATCTGATCATGCCATTTTGTGCCCACACACAGGCAGCAAAATGTTACCCTCATGATGGATGCCTCAAAGAATGCTCTCACCTATAAATTAATGTGTCAGTTGCTTTAAAGGGCTAAGAATGAAAATTTACTACCATTTTTCATTTCCCTCTTCAAATCACGTCATACTTCATGACTTTCTCCAACCCCGGCTCTGCCGTCTTTGGGCCCACGCTCCCCCTTCCCTCTTACTGTTGCCTTCCGACAGTAGCGAGAAGTCATGTTTATCAGAAACACATAGGCATGAGTCCTGAGCAAGGTTATAAAACTTGTGATCCGTCTTGGGGATCAGTCAAAGTCGATAAATATTTGAATCATCCTGAATTGCATTATATCGGACAGATCTATCCTTAATTTTTAATAAAAATTAATTTTGTTACCATTTTACATTTATATTTTACTATTGAATCGGTATCAAATTATCAAAGCCGATATGATTCAATCCGGCTAATATTGATCAATACGATCCCAATTTTAGAACCATGGTTCTAAGAGCATATCCCATTTACCAGTTGCTTCCATGACCTTTTTTTTTTTCTTAATCTCTCTCTTTTTTTATGGAACTGCTCCAATTATGCTCTCCTCCAATAGGACCCTCTGACTTTCGTGGTCAACAGTGAAAATCAATTGAACCTGAAATCAGAATTTTAAGTCGAATTTGAGAACTTGGCTCTGGTCTGAGGAGAAAATTGGGCCATGGGTCTCAGTGGACAGACTAATTATCACGCTTGCAGAGTGGTCCGAGTTCTGTGGTGAGTGAGGGGGTGCTGCTGGGAGGGGGGAGGGGAGGGNTGTGTAAGCCCAAGAAGGAGGGTGGCCTTGGCATCAGAAGGCTCCATGAAGTCAATATGGCTCTATTAGCTAAACTCACTTGGAAGATTAAGCATGAAGATTCCCATCTGAGCAGACTCATTCGGGCTAGATTTTTGTCTGGCACTGGTCGTTTCAGAAGATCTTACAAATCCTCCTCTATTTGGCCCGGAATAAAAAAAATGTGGAATTTTATCTCTGATCACGAGAGATGGATCATTGGCAATGGCAATAACATTGATTTCTGGAATGATAATTGGCTCGGGTCAAAGTCCATTCGCAGCCAGTCCAACCTGGATGAGGATGATTTCTCTAATCTCTCCCACCCTGTGGCGTTATTTATTGAAAATGGCAAGTGGTCGTTGCCTTCTGTGCAATTGACTTTCCTTTGGGAGACTTTTCTAAGGATAAATCAGATCAACCTCCCTTCCTCGCCCTCAGAGGATAGGTGCGTGTGGAGTTTAGATCCGATGGGCCTATTCTCTACTAAATCTGCCTAGGACGGTTTGAGAGTGCCTTCTCCAGAGGTTTCATGGGCATCGATTGTTTGGCAGAATCATTTACCCCCTAGGCTTTCCTTGTTGGGATGGTTATGGCTTCATGGAAAGCTTCCCTCTGATGATCTCATTCATGCCAAAGGGATTCAATTCCCTTCAAGGTGTGACCTTTGCGGGGCAAGCTCTGAGTCTTTCTTCCACTTATTTATTGAATGTGAGTTCTCATCTACGTTATGGAGCAAAACTGCCGAGTTTTTTAATGTCATTTGGTCGTGTAAAGCTTCAGTGTCTGAGATGGTGTCTTGGTGGAAGAATAGGGGGAAAGGTTGGTGTCTGAAGGAGGCATGGTTCACCGGTCTATTTACTACCTTAGCAGCTATATGGAATGAAAGAAATCAGCGGAGATTTGAGGGGATAAAGAGAAGCGCTGCCATGCTTCTCATTGGCATTAAAAGGGAGATAGGTTTTTTGTGCCGCAGGCTGAAATTTTCGCCAAAGGGAGTTGATGATCTCATTTTATGTCGGAGGCTTCACCTCAAAATGGCTAGCCAGAACCCTTCCTCTATTATGGAGATCCATTGGCGCAAGCCTAGTCGCTCTTGGAATAAGCTTAACTCTGATGGATGTTTGCTCAAGAATCCGGGACAAGCGGGAGGTGGAGGAGTACTTAGAGACCATGAAGGAAAAGTGTTGATCAGTTATCAGATTTTCTTTGGAATTTCCACTAGCTTTGCTGCAGAGATTTGGAGTATTTTGAAGGGAATTAATCTGGCTAAAGATAAAGGCATCCAGCGGCTGTGGATCGAATCGGATTGCTCTGCGGCTGTCTCCCTTTTTCATCACAAATCCATTCCATGGTTTGCTCTTCAAGAATGGAACCATTCTCTCAGTTACTTAAATTCTATTGAGTGGAAGATTTCTCACTGCTACAAAGAAGCCAATCCAGTGGTTGATTTTTTGGCGAAAAAAGCGGCAAAATCAGGATCATCATATGATGATGTCCCGCTGCCTCCCCGTATCAGGGATGAGTTGGCTATTGATGAAGCTGGTCGTACTAACTTTAGATTTCTGAGATAGCGGTTGTGAGCCTCTGCTGATGGCATTGCCAAAGGTGGAGGCTCACTTCAGGCTCTTGTAATATATTCTTTTCTCTTTTCTTCTATTTTTTTAATAAAATCTGACCTTCTAGCAAAAAAAAAAAAAAAAAATACAACATGGATAGATACGACTATGTTTGACAATGCAATTTTGGTTGATACAGAAGCTGCATATAACTGACAGTGTATATTATCTACAGTAACATATAAGCCATGAAGAAATATCTTAAATTCTGGTCGAATTGTTAAAATATTGGACTTCCATTGGCTAGCCCATTGTTTCATACCATCTATAATGACAACTTTATTTTAACAATCTTAGAGGGGAGGGTTATAATGTATGCAGTCTTACCCTTTTTTTTTTTTTTTTTTTGGGTGGAGAAAGAGTTTCCTGACTCAAACCAGTGACTACAAGTCTTGATATGACTACTCAAATAGGCATGACACGTGAAGTCTCTCTCTCTCTCTCTCTCTCTCCATAGCAGTCAAGAAATTTTATTAAATAAAAAGAGCATAGATAACATCCTAAATGGAGGGTCTCGACGTGATTCCAAAAAATCCCCACATAAGGAAAGAAAGCAAGACAGCCCAACATGAGGCTATAACGCTCTTGGATAGTTCATCCATGATAAGCGCAAACAAATAGAGGCCTAAGACCGATCTTTGATATAACCCAATCGTATTTGGGAATTCCTTGCTTCGGCCTCCAGCAGATTTCACACTAGTCACCACGCCCTCATACATGTCCTTAATTATATCCACATATATATTCAACTCCTTTCTCTTTATTAGGATATGTCAGATTAAATCTCTATAAACTCTATCATAAGTTTTTTCTAGGTCAATGAAGACCATAAGAAGATCTTTCTTGTGGGCTCTATAACCTTCCATTAGCCTTCTCAGTAGAGTGACCCATCATCCTTGTAAGAAGACAAAATATCAATTTAAAATTCCCGAAATGTCAATTTTCAAATTCCAACTTCGAATTCAACACGTTAATTTTACATTATTTTGAGAAAATAAACTCCAACCCAAAAATAAATAAATAATTGAGATTTTAGAATGACCCATCATCCTTGCTTGAAAAATGTTAAAAATGTTTAGAAAAAAAAAAATTGTATTTGTAGGTGCATGGGAAGCTAATGCCGTGCATCCCCAATATTACACGGTTAGGTTCACCATAAGGTGGTAGGTATTCAAGTATTCAAAACTTGGAATCCGAAAGAGTGGATTTCTTAATTCGAATGAGAATCAATCTTGATAGCACCCAATTGATCTATATGTCTATATAGATCGTCAAATTTTCCATAGATCAACTTACTAAATGGAAAAAAGTTACGTGTCAATTCATGCATTAGCTTATTTACTATTGTGTTTGTATGTGGATAATAATCCTTGGAACGCTCAGGAGATTCAGAAAATAGTCTGGATTCTCTACCCATGTGGGGTGCCTCCCCACATAGGGGAACACCATTGAAGTTGAATTAATCTCTCTTATTTATAGCTGAGTCAGTTGGGGTGGAGATTCTATTTCATTTTTTTTAGGGGATCAGAGATTCCTTTACAGTGGTGCTCCACCATGGGAGGAAATTTCTTATCAGTCAGGGAATAAGCAGTTATGAGACCAAGTCATACACGTCCATTTCCTACATGAAGAGGATATTGACCCCTTACTCTCCTATTTCTTAGGGAGTCAGTAGTTTATCATGCCTATTTCCTTGATTGGTAACTAAGAAATGCCCACCAACAAGGCAACAACTCATCTAGATGCCTTCACATGTTAGAGTTAGGTTACCAACAGAAGCCACTGTCCAAGTTCGTTGAAGAGGTGCCAAAGGAAATTTCTTATGTTTTCTGAAGAAGTACTCGAAGATGTCAAAACATTTTCCATCAAGAAATATGGGATAATTTGAAGCTTCATCTTCAAGGTGCACCTCTCTCTCTCTCCCTCTCTCTCTCTCTCTCTCAAAACATTGAACCCTTGACTCAAATGTTACACACATTATATCACCTGAGGATACAAGGAGGATGGTGGTTTACTTCTTTCAAAATTTTTTTTTTTAATCAAAATTAGAGATTTTCTTAGGAGATAACTATCAGTTTTTCTTTCTTAGTTTGTGAACAAGCTTTATCATATGAGTTGAAAAAGAAAGGAAAAAAAAAAAAGTTTGTTGGCTTTATTGTATTACATACCTGCTACTTTAGATTTAATAGACTTTTGTGCATTATTGGTTGTGGAATGCTTGTTTTCCGGATTAATGTCTGATTTGGATGGCTATTAGAAATCATATGGACAATTTTGGACCAACAACCTACAAATTCCAAGTGGCTTAGCCATATTGTCATTGAATTATCCATCCCAATTCTTAAGCTTGGGGTGGAGAGGGCCGATGGGTATGTGCATTTATATAAGGTCTTAGAATTTTTGAATTTGGGATATTCCCAACACTCTTCTTCAAGAGTTAACTTTTTTTTTTTTTTGCTAATACACGTGTCACATGTGATACTTTTTGAAAAATCACGCATGAAATTATTGTTAATATGATATCAGAGCCACCAGGCCCACTAAGGTGACTATATTAATCTGCACGTGCTATCTGTACTGCCACCCAAAAAGAAGGCAACATGTAAAGGTGAGTGGTGGGAATAATTTCATTTAAAAATATCTAGGACCTTGGATGACCACATACATCAGTTGAGTCTCTCCACCTCACAACTTAATTTTTTTGGGTCAAAGAAAATCAACTAGTATATGAAGTAGGTTGAGGGTTTTCCAATTAGGGATTATTCCCAATTTATTCTACATAATGTCTTTATGATTGCCGATGTAATAGAATAAACTTAAGGTTGGTCTGATTACAAGGGTTAACTGACAAGTACACATGCATGAAGCAGTGTTCTAATAGTCGCGTTGCATAATCCATTTCATGATTTAGGAGTGAAAAATGTAACTAGCGCCTTAAGAATGTGATTATTTATATAAAAGAATTTGTATTTGAACATATGAAATGAATATATATATATATATATATATATATTTGTAGAAGATCATATGAAATAAATTGAAACAAGTAACTTGGTGAATTACTCAAATGGTGGTTGATTTATTTATAAAATCAGGTTGAGTCGTTACCTGTAGTGCTAAGTCATTAGGATTTCCCCATTCTCACATTCAATGATCTTCAAGTTCCCATCGATGGTTTAGTAAGGTTTCTTGCAGAAAGACTACTGTATAACAACATCTAATAGCTCTATTTGTAGGTTAATTATGTGGCTGTTGTTCCTATGGTTACATAATTTAGAACTTTGTACATATCATTAACCATAAAAAATGTAAATCATGATGGATATCTAATATTTTGGAAGTTCAGTTCCCCCCCCCCCATCTCTTTTATGCTATATATCTACTACAATGCAACACTCGGTGTTCTTAATCATAGAAAGTACCACCTTTTCTATTCTTGATTTTCTTATGAAAATTTTACCAATTCTCTTGATATTGACATATTTTTAAGGATGTACTTTATGTCTGTTTGTTCTTTAACAGGTTCGACATTTAAAGAAGATAATAAGACTTCAATATTGGTATAAATCCATTTGGAAGACATAAGGTGGAAATGGGTGGCAATTAGATGCTAGAGTTATCCACAACATTTTGCAAATGGGCCATCATCAGTTTAAGATGTGGAAAAGCTGGTAGAATTTGTATTGGAACTGTCTCAACTTAGCCACGTACCGAATTATAAGTAGAAGAAAAGAAATTTTGTGAACATGGATGCTTTTGAAGAATTAAAGAATTGTATCTGGATATTCTTTTCGCAAGCTTCTACAACCATTTTCTTG
This sequence comes from Macadamia integrifolia, assembly GCF_013358625.1. Taxonomy (NCBI): domain Eukaryota; kingdom Viridiplantae; phylum Streptophyta; class Magnoliopsida; order Proteales; family Proteaceae; genus Macadamia; species Macadamia integrifolia. The sequence goes on along the minus strand of NW_024869414.1, from coordinate 4,912 downwards.
CATGGGTTTTCTGGTTCTTCACACCTAATTCTTTTATTAGTTTTATCTATATCCTGGGTTTGCAAGAGACACACAATGCTTGAAAATTCAAAATCAATGTTGAATAATAGACACATTTTATATTATTGGTCAGCCATAATATCTTGCATGGGTTTGTCTTTTTGTGGTCTTCTCTTATGCGTGTTAAACTACCTCTCTGGGTATAGACATGGTTGGTCTGATCTAAAGTTTGTTGCCCAATTAGATTTTGCATTCAGAACACTCACTTGGTTTGTGATCTCTGCTTACTTGCTCATCCAATTCGTTCATACAAATGACCACAAGTTCCCCATTCTACTAAGTAACTGGTGGACCTTCTATTTCCTGATGTCTTGCTCTTATCTTGTTATACATCTCGATTTTTATTGGAGACATTCATCCCTACAGTTCCTACTCTGGATCTCTGATGTTGTGTCCATTATTTCTGGTTCGTTCTTTTGTTATGCTTGGTTGTTTCGCAAGGGAGAAGAAGATAAATATTCTAATCTTTTGGACCCTTTGTTAAAAAAAATTAATCACGATCAAAACAATAGTGATGATGGACAAGGATCAAGGGTCATTGAAAAGAGTGCAACTCCTTATGAAAATTCCAATCTTTTTAGTATTTTCACTTTCACTTGGATGGGCCCTTTGCTTGCACTTGGGAATAAAAAAACGTTGGATCTTGAAGATGTACCTCAGCTTGCCAATTGTGATGCTGCCAATGTGGTCTTTAGTCGTTTTATAGATAACTTTGAATCTAATGGTAGTTGCAATGGTAATGTTAGTCATGTAAGCACACTCAAATTGGTGAAGGTACTAATTCTCTCAACTTGGAAAGAAATTACGTGGACAGCTCTATTTTACATTATATGCACATTGGCTTCTTATGTTGGACCATGTCTTATTGTCCCATTTGTTCAATTTCTCAATAGCCCTCACCAACCGGAATACAAAGGTTATACATTGGTGTTTATATTCTTTCTTTCAAAGCTTACAAAGTGCCTCTTAGAGAGGCATTTGTTCTTTCAATTGAGAAAGGTGGGAAATCGTGTCCGTGCTGCTTTGTTAACAGTGATCTATAATAAAGGTCTTAGGCTTTCAAACCAATCGAAGCAGGGCCACACTAGTGGAGAGAACATTAATTTGATGAGTGTTGATGTTGAGAGGATTGGATTTTTCAGTTGGTACATGCATGATATATGGAGGGTGCCTCTTCAAGTTGTTTTAGCATTATTAATCTTATATAAAAACCTCGGGCTTGCTTCACTTGTAGCTTTTGTTGCAACAATAATATTGATGTTAGCAAATGTTCCACTTGGAAAACTAGAGGGAAAATTTCAGAGGGAACTGATGGATTCAAAGGATCGAAGGATGAAGGTGACATCAGAGGCTTTGAGGAATATGAAGATTCTCAAGATTCAGGGCTGGGAAATGAAGTTCTTGGCTAAGATAATTGAGCTTAGGAACTTTGAAACAAGTTGGTTAAAAAAATTACTTTATACATCAGCTGTGACTGCATTTTTGAGCTTGTCTACTCCCATGTTTGTATCGATGATTACTTTTGGGTTTTGTGTACTTATGAGAATTCCATTAAGGTCAGGAAATATTCTATCTTCACTTGCAATATTTGAAATATTGCGATGGCCTATATATAATCTCCCAGACACAATCTCAACAGTAGTTCAAACTAAAGTTTCCCTCGACAGGATAGCCTCATTCCTCTCTCTTGATGATATTATTCCGAATGTAGTACAAAAGCTTCAAGGAAATTGTGCCGACATTGCAGTTGAGATTGTTAATGGGAATTTCTCTTGGGACATTCATTCTCCCAATCGCACACTTAAAGATCTTAATTTTCGAGTTTATCGTGGTATGAGAGTGGCTGTTTGTGGTTTTGTTGGTTCAGGCAAATCAAGCCTACTTTCATGCATATTAGGGGAAGTGCCAAGGGTATCTGGAGTTGTCAAGTTGAATGGGACAAAGGCTTATGTTGCACAATCACCTTGGATACAGAGTGGTACAATAGTAGAAAATATATTGTTTGATAAGAAAATGGACAAGAAAAGATATGAGATGATCCTTGAAGCATGTTCATTGAACAAGGACTTAGAATTGTTTGCCTTTGGAGACCAAACTATCATAGGGGATAGAGGGGTCAACCTAAGTGGTGGACAGAAGCAAAGAATCCAGATTGCACGTGCTTTATACCATGATGCTGATATTTATCTACTTGATGATCCTTTTAGTGCTGTGGATACTCACACAGGAACTCATATATTTAAGGTAGCTTCTCTTTAACCTCTATTTCCAATGATTCCATTGATGAATTTGGCTTGAAGATATATACATTCATTGCATAGTTCACAATTTTGTAAACTAGAAAGTAAATTTGATCTAAAATTTGACAAAAGAGAATGAAATCATGGTATTCTAAACAAACAAAGTATATAGACACATGATATATTTTTTTCTTTTTTGCTCAAAGATCATGATTTCATTAAAATAGGGAAAAAGTAGAAAAAGATATCAACTCACAAACCAAATAAACATCCAATAGAGAATAAAAACATGATATTTAGTGGTTCATGTTCTTGCAAAAAAACCTACGAATTAATGTTACATATCATTGTAGAACTTCAAGTATCTTAATATGTATAACTATTTGGCTCTTCTAGTTAAAACGATTTTTTTTATTGCCTAATGTGAAGAATTGAACTTTGTGACAGGAATGTTTGTTGAAAATTTTGGGTACAAAAACAGTGATATACGCTACCCACCAAGTAGAGTTTTTACCTTCTGCTGATCTTATTCTGGTGAGAATTTTTGTGACATTAATTCCTCTAACCTAATTTGAAAGCGATTATTTACTATTTTTTTAGTTTGGCAGGTTATGAGAGATGGTAGGATTACTCAAGCAGGAAAGTATGAAGAAATTCTAAGTTCAAGAACTGACTTTATGGAGTTAGTGAATCCACATAAGAAAGCTCTGGCAAAACTTAATTCTATCGAACATGAGGCTGCTTTGGATAATTTAGTTAATGGTGAAAGAGATGATGGTAATATGTTGTGTAACGAGAAGACTATTAAGGATGATGAGGAAGTGGAACCCAAAAGTTACAAAACAGAAAAACTAGTTGGGCCAGAAGCACAACTTGTCCAAGAAGAAAAGAGAGAAAAAGGTGGAGTTAGTCTCTTATTTTATTGGAAATATGTTACTACTTCATATAAAGGGGCTTTTGTACCATTGATATTACTGGCACAAATTATTTTTCAACTTCTACAAATAGCCAGTAGTTACTGGATGGTGTTAGTTACTCCTGTTTCAGAGAATGAGAGACATTATATTAGAGGATCCACTCTCATCTTAGTTTATGTTTCTTTAACCCTTGGAGGCTCCCTTTGTGCACTTATAAGGTCCATGCTCGTTGTAACTGCGGGATACAAGACATCCACTATGCTCTTCAGCAAAATGCATTTGTTCATTTTTCGTGCTCCCATGGCCTTTTTTGATTCTACACCAAGTGGAAGGATTCTTAATCGGGTTAGTATAAATTCTTAATTTCTCTTAGGATCCAAGTGATCTTGTTTGAACACAATAAAAATTAATATAATTTTAAAACTCTATGTTTTTTATACAGGCATCTATAGATCAAAATGCAGTTGATACATCTATTCCACATCAAATTGAAGAAGTTCTTATCTCAATTGTAGCATTCTTAGGGAATACAGCAGTAATGTCACAGATTTCATGGCAAATGTTAATAGTTTTTGTTCCAATGACTATGACATGCATTTGGTACCAGGTAATTCTATAATCAATTCAACCTTTTATGATTACATCAAGCCCATGCATATTTTCTCTATGGTTACAAGACAAAATACAAGTTGGCTAAATTTTGAATTTGCTTTGTTCACATTAAATAGATTTAATGTAGTGGACGAATATATGCTTCGGGTAAAGTGGTGATTTAAACATTTTTCTTCTTCATGAATTTATAAAGAATACATGCAAAATCATATCATGTAAAATAATTAGTGCAAAAGTGATGTATTTCACTTACCAAAATTGCATGGAAATAAAGGACCAAACAAGGGTAATGTTATCAAAATGAAAAATGAACCTAAAGTGGAATGGTTGCGCTTTTGATACACATATAATATTTCAGATAGTCTATTAATTACGTTGGTAGCTCCAACAATTGGAACTCATATATGGGATTTTCTCTTTAGTGTGTGGATAATTTGTAAACTTATTTTTTGCCCTCTTAATATGACACACTTCTTCTTTCAATAACTGTAAAATTTAATATTATTTCACATTTTTATTTGAAAGCATGCGAGACAATGAAAACTCTTGAGAATGACATAATTACAAGTCGCTTCAAAATTATTTTCTAAAACCATTTTTCAGCCCCTCACTTAAAAAAAAAAAAGAAGAGGGAATAAAACAAAAGGCAATCAAAAGAAGGATACATTTTCTAAATACACATATAGAGGAGTCATTCAGATAGTCCCTACTAAAATAAGATAATAATTAAGAAAAGTTAAGAAATAATGACTTAATAAAATAAATACTTTCTTATTATTACACTAAATAAATAAATAATTAATTAATTAATTATGAAAATAAATTAGATTTTAAAATAATAAACTTGTAAATTATTTTAAACTGAAAAATAATAAATTATCAATAATTCTTTTTTTTTTTGCTAGAAATCAAAATTGTATTAAAATGGAGAATAAAAAGAAAATAAGGGAACATCAAGAAAGAAACCAAAGCAAAAGAAGTGACCCCACCTTCGGCATTGCCATCAGCAGGGTCCTCCAAAGCTATCTACAGAATCTAAATCTTGGTTTGGAGAAAGAATCCCATCTAATCTCCTCAATAATA
>NW_024869413.1:19278-20350 GCF_013358625.1 Macadamia integrifolia | reverse complement strand
TTTTTTCTTACATAATTTCTTGATTCTAACACCATAGTGTAGGCTCTGATACCAATTGTTAGTGATTCTAAATCCTAGAATCATTTGAATTACCTATAGTGTATAGAATACAAGAATGAATAATGGAAAGAAATCAATCACATACCCGTTGAGCGTGAATAAAGTCCCTAAATCAAGGTTGACGCTTGTACCACGAATTATGATGAAGAACCACGCAATATGGGTCCTTCTACTGAGATCTTCTGCAGCCTCTTACTATGGGATCTTCTCTCTGTCTCTACACTAGCTTTGTGAGAAAGCAGTGCTCCCAAAATATTATTATGAAAGTAATAGCTGCAGGGACCGTCAGTATTCTATATATAATAGAATTCCTAAACCCTAATCCATTCCCACAATAGAATAGGGCTAGAAGTTTCCTAATTAGAGTGGTCCTTATTCTCTTGGGCCCAATGGGTCAATCAATATCAGTTAAGCCCACATAAGAGTCCTAACATATAAACCATATCCTAATGTTGTATCATGTTTGTGTTAGAATGGAAGAACTAATTAATAGACATAATGCTATATCTATAGATGATATTGACTCTCAAGTCAATAATCATCAAATGCAAGTAAATGTTGGTGACGGACTAACATAAAATGATGAAAGGAAAGCAGGCAAGGGCCGTCTATATGCATAAGCTACTTAAAAAGTTTCATATTTTGTACAGATTCAATGTATCTAATTTGTACATTTTTTAATTTTTTAATATTTTTAATTTTTTAAAGCAATCTAATATGGTAGGCCACTCATCTTTGTATATAATTTTTTTTTTTGTTATAAATGACACCTTTAATTTATTCTCTTCTCATACGTTGTGAGAGAGACTAGAAGGCAAAGTATTTTCCACATTCATACTTTCTTCACGCCTCTTGCTCATCAAATGCTTCTTGGGATTCAAATCGATCTTTTGAACCAGAAGCCTCCTTTGCAAAGGCTTATTCATACGTATTGGTCATGGTCATATTGTTAATCCATGGATTGATCCATGGATCCCAGGATTCCTTCCAGCTGGCCTTCTTAATTCATGGG
>NW_024869413.1:14524-19258 GCF_013358625.1 Macadamia integrifolia | reverse complement strand
TGAGAGAGAGAGAGAGAGAGAGAGAGAGAGAGAGAGAGAGAGAGAGGGAAGAAGCTTAGAGTTCCACCAACGTATCTGTAGAACGAATTCTTTTTATTACATGAGCTCTCCTCTTTGCGTAAGGATTCGTCCATCACCCTCACTATTTATTTAACTCAATTTAAGAGAATTTTGGATTCTCTATCGAGACTCGTGATTCACGATTTCAGTGAATCTGACTCTGACCTCTATCTGGTTCCCAAACCCTGTTCCACTCTGGTGAAAAATATTCTCTTTCTCCTTTCCAATTTATCTCTCCCAGATCAGTTAACACTAAAAAATAGAGGAGTAAGTGTTCATCTGAGATATTGATCAACAACATTATAATGAACCATATATAAGATACCAATACTACACATGGAATATATGATGTCCCTTATCTCTCCACAGTTACTTGTACCTGTTTTTGTTCTTTTTCCATAATTCTATAAAACAAAGATTCTTGGACTAAGATTGATCATGTCTATAGAGGCTTGCTTTAAATAAGGGACTATCAGCCTATAATTATTATTTTTTCTTTTAGACCAACCACCTGGTCCACCCATGACCCACCCTCCAAAAATGGAAAAAAGGGATTTTTGAAGGAAGCAAAATTGTAAAATGGGTTGGAGAAGTACGATCCTTTTTCTTTTTTTTTTTGTAAACATCAATTAATTCAGATAGAAAACTTGAGTTACACGAGATTTCAGTGCATAAGACAAGAAACCAATGAGTGGAATATAGCAAACATGTTGTACATGTCATTAACGGGACCTTCCAAGATAGGGGATGGGCAAAATCCATAACTTCCCTAGACATACAGTTATAAACACAACTTTCACTAACAAGTGCAAATTTCTCTTTCCCTATAGAGAGAGATAGAATCGTAATGGGCTTAAGAGCAGCACATGCCAGACACGAAGTATCACAGTATACATGTGGCCCAACGCATGCTAGACACAGAGTGTCACAGTATGCATACGGCCCAGCGAATGACCGACTGCCTCTCCCGATGGATCTAATGCCATTGGCAACCGAGCATCCATTGGTGATGGTGGGACAAAGTACAGATCGAAAAGTGTAAACATCAAACATTTCAACTACGAGGAAAGTCGTCATCGAAAATCCTTAGGCAACCGCTTCTGATACTTGTAGAAGGTCACTACCTGCCACAAAATACTCACAACACCTCTCATCACCTGTGGATTCTGCTGTAAAGGAGATGGTGGAGGTGGTGAAACAGATGGTGGTGGCTGAAATGGGGAAAATGGTGGCGGAGATGGGGAAGTTGTTGATGGAAGCAATGGTTGCAAGGGTGGGGGTGGTGGTGGTGGTGATGGAGATGGAGATCATGGTGATAGTGGGGGTGGGAATGGTGAAGAAGGTACCTGGGACATCAGTGGAGGAGATGGAGGAGAGTATGTAAGGGAGTATGTCAGGGCAACAATAAGAAGGATCAAGGACAAACCATTGTTCGTATGATAAGGCTCACGGATCGTGAGTGGCAGGCAATTTGCAACGTCTTCTTCGTCGTCAAATGATGACCAAAAAATTGCAACCATGGTGGCTGCGGAAAGAACTACGTTTGTCGAAGTTGGCCACTGTGCTCCCTGCTTCATGCTGAAAATCATGGCAGATCTATAGTAAATCTGTAGATCTGTAGATTCGACCATTGGAAATGAAGCTGGGAAGAAGATTACCCTCGCTTGATGTTCAGACTTTCCTCCATTAAAGACAGAAGCACTGTTTTCATCCCTGTCTCCGTCTCCGTCCTCGTCTTCATCTTCGTCGTTGCCGTCACCGTCGTTAGCTAGAATTCCAAGGGGCTTTATGAAACCCTCAAAAGGAGGAGAAAAAAGGGGTTGGGGGAAACACGCACTCCCCTAAGGCAGAGAAGGTGAACCTCATTGCAGAGCATTTCAATTTTAATTTCCGGAAACAAACGAAAGGGACAAAAGTCTCTACATTTTTTGTTGCAAGTTGCAACAACCACATTTAAGGGTAAGTGGAGCTGCAACAGGAAGAATAGTCAAATCGGTGCAACGGAGATGCTGTACCGAAGATGCTGTGCTGATTTTGGAAATTAATCCCCTTGGACCCATGGTTTCAGAAATTGGTATCTTACAACAAAAAAAAAAAAAGAAAATATCGAATCACCTAAATGGGGGGATCGGTATCGATATCAATCCTGTATCGGCAATATGATATGGATAAGGGGTAAAACAGTTAAAAAAATCCTTTTATTAAAGAAAATTGGGGGTAAAATTGTTTGATACAACCGATTATTCATGTCGATGCGATATCAATACGTATTGATTTTGAAGGTAAACGATAGCCAATTCAATACTATGCACTAAAACTTTAAGTTAGACCTATATTGTCTTCCACCAACTTCGTGAATACCATCATAGTTTTAAAAATTGGATCAGACAAAATTGCATGGATAAGATCAGTAAAGTTTGAGACATCTGAAATCCATCCAATGGTACAATCTAAGGATAAAAATGTAAAGTAAAATTGATATAAAAAAAAATATGAGGTAAATCTGTCAGATCCCAAACATTTTTATAATGATCTAGATTTGTATTGGTTGAGATCGATCCCAAGTTTTAAAACTATGTGTTAAGTTTCTTTTAAATTCTTGACCCATTTTGAAGAATGACCCACTCCAACATATTTCAGTGGCGACTTAAATGAGAAGTTTTCTGAGATCTGTGATGGAAGTAAGGAAGTTAGACCAGATTGACCGTGACCCGATGGGTCGACCCGCAACTTGGAGTATATATAATGTACTGCTATCTTGTTGAGAAAGTCATTGTATTTTGGAGGTTTTTTCAGAGTTAGGGTTTCAAGGCGAGTTTTTTCACCGCTACTTGGGTGTAATCTCTCTTCTACATAGTGAAACATCATTTTCTTCACCCGATGACATAGTACACCACACCGATGTAAACCTCATTAAATCTCTATGTTGTGCGGATCTATTATCTTGTTTATTTTCATATTTCTTGATGTTTGCCCTAACACTATGTAGACAATTCATGCATGGTTTGAGGTATGAGATTGGTATAATTCCATGGATGTGGCATTGGTCATCTGGAAAATGTGGCATCGGTCATCCCAATTGGTTGTGCAGCTAGTTCTAGGAAAGCTAGCAGCTGGGCATAACTATATATATGAGCCGATGCCACTCTCTCTCTTCCTCCCCTTTTTGTTTCTAATGATTATGTCGTCTTCTTCAGCAGCTGGGCTGCCTAGAGAAACATCCGATGGCTGAAAGGACCCGGCAATGTGTTTGGGTGTGTGTTCGAGTTTTCCCATTCACTGGATGCCTCACTGGGAAGCCCAGCCGCTGGAGAGAAATGGCTACAATGAAGAACATCTTATCTCAAAGTTTTACGAAAACAAACTCAAGACGCATCCCCATCCACATCCGGATTTCATCCACCTTTGATAAATTGATCTTAAATCCTTTCTTATCCCTATAATCATTCATTAGAAGCTGACTTCTAAAGGCCTCTGCCAAAACTTGCCTGTTGAGAGCCTTAAATATATAGGCACAGAGTTGGGTTTACTGTGAAAATCTGTGAATAGAGAAGCAAGCCAGCAACCAGAGATTTGGATTTTGACTCTAAAATTTTATAAAAAAGTAGAAGCATCCATGGGTTGCCTTCGGCCTAGACTAGACACACTTCAAGTCTCTGGATTAAAGCCAATCCTGAAACCCAAATGGCTAATTAAACCAGGCCCACTATAAAGGAACTCCCATGTGTATGGTCCAATAGATCCTTCAGAACTTTTAAATTAGGATTGCTCCTGGCATGCCCAATCCCAGCCGAAACAATATTAAATTGGCTGTTATCAAATTTGGTCCACTATATATAGGTTTGTAGCCCTGGACCAAAGACAAACTGCCAGCCTTTATAGATAGTGTTGTAACAAACACCAACAAAAATACGAAAACAAACAGATAATAGATCTGCATAACATAGAGATTTATCAAGGTTTACAAATCGGTGTGATATGCTACATTCTCGGGTAAAGAAGAAGATGTTTTACTATGCAGAAGAGAGATTATACCTAAGCAGTGGCAAGAAAACTCACCTTGAAACCCTTGCTCAAAAAAACCCCCTCCAATTACAATTGACAACACTCAACAAGACGATAGTACATTATCATAGATCTCAGAAAATTTTCCATTCAGATCACCACCAAAATATATCGTACCAGGTCAATCTTCAAAATAGATCAAGAATTCGAGACAAACTTAACAGATAAGACCGAGTTTTACCACACCCGTGGAGTTTGGATGGTGTTTATGGGGTATCACGCAATAGTAGGGATAGTTTTGACCATTCGTAAATTGGGGTACAGAAGTACCGCCATTGTCTGTACTTTCCTTCACGTGCGGTGAAGGGAAAACTTTCTCTTCACATAAATGTAGCATATTTTTTATGACATCAACTTATTATTAAATCTATTTATGAGGAAAAAAAATAAAAAAAGAGGGACAGAATTGATCAATAGGTGGAGAAGTAAGCAGGCTGTGCGTTGATCAGAGCCACAAAAACCAACGAAATAGAGGCCAGATTGTGATCTATACCTAGTCGAAGCCCATCCCGCTGTGAAATCTCAGCCATAGGCCGTGATTGGGCAACCCTCTAGGGCCCCTGTTAACATAGATTTTCTAACAATAACAAAAGCTTACTGGCCTAGATT
>NW_024869413.1:0-14020 GCF_013358625.1 Macadamia integrifolia | reverse complement strand
TTTTTTTTTTTTTTCATCCAAAAAATTGACATTTTTAAGGATGACATTTGGGTTTGGGTTTTCAGAGTTAAAAATAACATGTTTCCCAATGATTTCAATTACAACAACAAATAATCATGAAAGTGAAAAAATAGAAGGTAAGTTTATTTCTAGGAATATCATTGGAATTGAAGAAATACATAAGTAATGGCTTAAAAGAAGAGAAAAGAAACTGGTCTGTTCTAAGGCCTAGCGAGCTGGTAGCCTAGACTCTTCTGGTAAAGTCGCAGTCCAAGAGAACATGCCACAATGACTCATGAGTCATGACTGGTGTGGCTAAGGATTAAAGTATCGGTATCGATCGTCGTATCGGTCGGCCAAAATTAAGATACGTATCGGAGAGTATCGTATCGTATCGGAGATACACTAAGATACGCTAAAGAGACACACATAAATGGATAGGAAACATTTTTTTAAACACTTTTGCATAACGAATTTGTTAAAAAAAGTTATTGATAACATGTATTATGCATAAACACTAAATTGAGGGTATCGTACTAAGAATTCAAGGTTTGTAGTTGTCCCATAAATGTAAAATCCTTGTTCTCAACCTTGATTTCCACTTTAATTAGAGAGAAATATGACTGACAGCAACTTTGGAACAAAAACTCTTCAAAAAATCGTGTGTTTTCTGAAAAATTATCCATCTTAGCCATTATATGACCGATACTCACCGTTACGTATCGATACTCACCGATACGTACCGATATATATATATATATATCGATACTCACCGATACGTATCGATACTCACCGATACGTATCGATATATATCGATACTCACCGATACGTACCGATATATATCGATATTCACCGATACGTGCCAATATATACCGATATGTATCGATCGATACATACCGATACTCACCGAAACGTATATTTTACCTCAATTTTACAATTTTCATAGTCGTATCGAGGCATATCGTATTGTATCGATGTGTATTGGTGGTGTATTGATGCATACCGGTATGCATTGTAGGATATATATCGATACGAAAGGATTTTAAAAATTTCATGTATCGTATCGATGTGTATCGTATCGGTCGGCTAAATTTAAGATACGTATCGAAGGGTATCGTATCGGTATCAGAGATACTTAAAACCATGGGTGTGGCAGAAACCACAGTGAGGGTCAATATCCAACCCATTTAATCAGATTATCTTTGGTAGGAATCCCATCAAGGACAATTCTCCAAAGAAAGATCTTAAATGATTTTTAAAAAAAAAGCGCCACATTGAAAGCATGGAGAGGAAGAAAAAAAATACCAGTTTGAGCATTCATTAAAGTTAATTAGTGAATCATTTCTTAGAAAATCAGCAGCTATTTTAGTTGTGAGAAACCCCTCCTTAGAGAGATGTCACCATCTATCTTCATTGAGGGATATAGGGATTTTAATAATACCATTAGCTATGGAAGCAGGGAGAAAAGAATTTAAGAGCCACAATTCCATTTGTTGCCTTCTATAAAGTTATTGACCTTTAAAGGAGAGTTCGAAGGGGGGGGGGGGCAGCGATGGTTAGAAACTCCAAGATTGGGGTTCGAATATTTTGAATCCAAGGATTGGTCCAAAAGAAAGCATTCTTACCATTCCCTATTTTGAGGACAATCATTTTCCTCAATATCTGAAGAACACTTACAATGTTGTTCCAAAACACCCATCCCTGCTTCTTTAAAATTTTGTCGTAAAAATAGAGAGTTTATGAAAATATTTGGTCTTTAGGATTTTAGCCCATAAACTCTGATCATTGGAAAGTATTCTCCATCCCAATGTAAGAAGTAGTGCTTTATTTTGAGATTTAGAATCTCGAAGACCAAGGCCACCCATATGTTTGGGCAAACAGATCTTATGCCATCTAATAAGATGAAGTTTTCCAAAAACAGAATGAGATAGAGTCAAGTTTCCTACAAATCACCTTAGAAAGGACAAAACAAGATATTAAATAAGATGAAATGGAAGAAAGGGTCGATTGAATCAAGACTGTCCTCCTTGCTCTGGATAGGAGATTGGCTTTCCACATAGCAAGTTTATTATTAATCCTTTGGATAATATTATGGAAACGATGGGTTTTAGCTCAATGGTGGAAAAGATGAGTACCAAGATATGTAGCCTTTGAGCTCATCTCTTTAATACCCCGAACTATCACAACGGTTCAGTCTGATCTCAGGAGGTTGGAGCAAAAGGTCAAACCACTTTTATCAAAATTGATAGAAAGGCCAAAGAGGTCAGAGAAGAGCTCGAGGATATACTTAATGGTGGAGGAATCCTCTTCTAAAGCTCTGCAAAAGTTAAACGTATCATCCGCAAAGAACATATGAGTGATTGCAAGGGCATATCTAGACACCTTAATTCCTTGAAACAAATTTAAGTCTCTATACGTTGTCAAAAGTAGAGACAAGCCGTCTATTACAACAATAAAAAGGAAAAGGCTTAGGGGGCATCCTTAGTGAATCCCCAGGGATGGATAAAAGTGATTAGAAGCAAAACCACGGAGTTTGATAGAGAAGGAAGATGTGCTAATCACTTGATTTATTAACATATCCCATTCCTCGCCAAAGCCAAGGAATCTAAAAATGGCGCATAGGTAGCGCCATTCAAGTTTGTCATAAGCCTTAGCCATATCCCCAAGGAGAGTTATACTCACACCCTCTTAATTTTGAAGTATTGATCTTTGCCAATTGAGCAAGCCCCTTAAGGTTTACATGCGATTTTTGTGTTACTTCTTAAACTCAATGGATTTCGATGCAAAGTTAAATAAAATTTAATAACCAAATATGAAATAAACTAGAGTCAACGATATAATAACATAGGGTAATGATTACAAAAGTTTTTTTTCCAAGGCTGAAAATTTTATTTCCCTTCTTTTTTAATTCTCCTTGCAACCAAACAAAGGCTAGGTATTACCTTTCGAGTGATCTCCTATTGAGTAGCCAAGTCTGACATGTTACAATTGATGATAGGTGGTCGAGGCAAGGTCAATGAAGACCTTAGATTCGTTGACAACCCTTTTGATGTGAGACTCGGAGAAAGCTATTAATATTTGCGGTTCTCATCAAGGGCGAAAGACGTTTGTCCTCAGGATGATATGGGAGCTTCAACTGAACATAGAGCACACAATGTCTAATCTCATTTATAGTATTAATTAGCTAACTGTCCTAATTAAGGATTGACATTTGAAGACATCAACATGGAGAAGTCAATTGGTCCAATTTCGGCAACCCAAAGCGTTTTAGGAATACCACTGCTGAGCAATATTTTTTGGACTTTTACATATTATTCGGGAATCTTTTTGGGAACGAATTCACAATTATGTAGAAGAAACTAAGTAAACAATAACACACAATACGAGGAATTTAATGTGATTCGACATAAATGTTTACATCCATTTTGAGAGAATCAGAAACATGTCACTATACTAGAAAAATTTTCTACACCAGTCTCTACCTCACAATGTTAGCTCTCATTGTTTTTGTCTAGGGTTTCTACAAAAAGAAAATATATAAGAAAAAAATTCGTCCTTGCCAATTATCTAATTATTTACTAAAACTCAATTATTCAATTGCAAGGCATAATTGAATTATCCCAAATCCCCAAACTTTCTTGGATGGCTGATTCCATTTTGGGTCATCTGAAATTACCTCATAGATTCTTAATCTGATTAGAGTGCAAAGCCTGCAATATTTTGTTCTTATTAGAAGTATTTAAGAAATAACTCTCTAAACGTTTTATTTTCCTTTTGAGATACGGTTTTTCCTCGCATAAGGTTTGTACTTCCAATTTCATTGGATTTGCTTTCGGACTTTTGTGTGGAATGTTTTGTCTCATATTGAAAATAGAAGAGAAAGAAGAGAGATGTATACATAATAAGGGAGAAGAGCTTTCGAGCGAAAGTATCTCTCCCCCCATGTGTCGGGGTGGATCCAGTATCCTTCTAGGTTTAAGGTTGGCCGACTTAAGGCTTGGTCCCTTTTTCTTCCTTTTGAATTTAGGTGATTACAAGTCATATTTTAACTCTTTTGCACAAGTGCATTTCATTAGCACTTGGATTGGAAACTTTTAGTCCAATCTAGTGGATTCAAGAGTCACATCTACATCAGGGGATACCTTTAAGGCTTTAAGGGACACTTATATTTTAACCCTTCGACTGAAATCTTCTAATCCAATTCATTGGAACTGTTGACATACTCATACCATGGGGTAACGGTGTTAATTGATTCGGTTTTGATTTAAATGGTGTAGATCGATTTGGTTCATATTTATTTGATTAAAATCATAATCGCGCTATTTATTAAACGGTTCCACTTTCTGAAATCGTGACTGTTTAGTAAACGATTTTGATTTCCACGGTTTCTAAATGGTATCGGTTTTGATTTATTCCATACGGTTTGTAAAACAGTGCACAATCGATTTAATATAACTTACAACCATCTCTAAACTGAAGATCATAAACTCATCAAAAAATAATTGGCAACCACAAGTAAGAGATTCTATATGAACGATGGTATGTCTTAATTTGATAATCTAGTGCTATTTCTTTACATGGTCATTCTTAAACATTTAGAACTAATATCATACAACATCCAAATCCGGCCTTCTATAACATAAAATATTAAAATGACAGGTGGTTTAGCCAAAATACCCCATCTATGATAACATAATAACATACTAACATATATGGATTACAAATTCATGATCTAAAGCCTAAACTTGAACAATAAATCATACCACAGCAGAATGGATACTTAATTTAATTGTTAATTGTTATATGGATTACTGTCCCTTCTTTATTTAATTGTTATACGGATTAATCAGATCGGTTTAAACGGTTTTAAACGGTTTCAATTCGGTTTGAAACCAACGAGTTCTGCGGTTAAAACCGACCCGACCCGTTTAGCTAATCGGCTTGAAATTTGAAACCATAACTGCACCATTTACTAAATGGTTTTGCGGTTTCGGTGTAAATGGATCGATTCGGTTTCGATAAACGGTTTCGGTTATAAATTCATATTGTAAGATCAAACACTAAGAAACACGAATAACAAAGAGACAAAAGATTCGCACGACACAGAGATTTAACGAGGTTCACACACCAGGGTGATGTGTTACGTCCTCGGGCGAAGAAGAAGATGATTCACTATGCATAAGAGAAATTACATCGTAGCAGTGACGATGAAAAACTTGCCCTGAAACCCTAGCAGCATGAAAACCTTGGAATATAATGACTTTCTCAACAAGCAACAGTACAATATATATACTTCAAATCGTGGGTCGACCTATCGGGTCGCAGTCGATCCGGTCGAACCATACCCCCATACGAGATCAGTGATGGCCTCCGGGCTTGGGCCTATCGGCCCAACCCCTCTGCTTCCATCACAGATCTTAGAAATTTTTTTATTCGGGTCGCCACCAAAATATGTCGAATCAAGTCATTCTTTAAAACGGGTCAATAATTTGGGATAAACATAACACATATCCTTACCATGGGGGTACGTTGAAGGTACTATACAAATTTGTTCCCACCCTACTCATTCTCTCTCAACTTACTCTCTTAATGCCCCTCTGTTTTATATACAACTAGAATTTTTTTTTAATTTTTTTTAATTTTTTTATTAATTTTTTTAAATATAGTTACGTTGCATCTTGTAGCCAGAGCACAACTCCGACATATTCAAAGGGGCGCATTAAGACGAGTGCACCTTCAATTTTAAAAGTTATTTTATCTTGGAGCCAAGTTTTCATTCAAACCCGATTACATCAAATCAAGTAAATACTAACTTTAGGAGAATGCCAATTGGCATGTCTCAACCTTTTATCAACATTTTGTAACAAAATATCAGATCGATACACTCTTCAAGTGTGACAACATCATCAGATTAGTGCATCCCGTATAAAGTTTATCCCTATTTTATGACATTTTAATTACTTTCTCAAGGACAGTAGACAAAATTCTCTGGTTGGCCCACCCTTTAGTCCATGTATCTCAACCATTTACTCAATTATTTGGATCAGCTAGGGGTGTCAATTCCTAAACCGAACTGGTAAAACCGGCCGGACCGAACCAAACCGAAGCCTTATTGGTTCGGTTCGGTTTCAAGTATTGTAACCCCAAAACCAAACCGAACCGCACCAAAAACCGGATGAACCCGAAACCAAACCGAAACCGGCTCAAAACCCAGACCGAAACCGAAACCAAACCGGTAAGAAACCGAAACACTCCAAAATTCATTAAAAAAATTAAAATTTGAATAGTTTTGTATACATTTGTATAGAAAATCGAATTCAAACTAGACCAAAAATCAAAACCAACCCGGTTACAAATCGATTTAAGAAATCGAAGTTCAACAATTCATCATTTGGTTGTTTCCTAATGCCTCCATACCGGTTTAAAAAACCGATCCAAACCGAAATGAACCTAATAAATCCAAACCGGTACCAACCCGAACCCAAATCGCACCGAAACCGACACCAGACCGAAACCGATAAATCCTTATTGGGTCGGTTTCGGTCACTTCCAAACTCACACCGAAACCGGTGGAACCGGACCAAAACCGCACCGACCCGGACTGTTGACACCCCTAGGATCAGCTCACCCTTTATCTACCCACCTAAGCCAATAATTTGCTGCACATACCAACCACCTGCTTTCTCCCACCATGGATGTTATATTTGAAGCAGATTTTATAAACACCAATAGGGATTGGAATCGGGTTCATATATGAGAATAACATCCTTGATTCTTGGATTTGAAATCTAGAAAATGAATTTTAAATCTAAGAATTAAGGATGTATGAGAATAATCTCGTATGTAAACCTAACCCACTTTGCACCAATAGACACTGACGGGAAAATTCAACTTGAACCGGTTGAACCAACAAATTTAAAGAATTTGCTGGGAGACAAAGCACAGATAAGCTAGTCTAGTTGACACTTGAAGAGATGAATGAACGCTAGCCACAAGCTACAAAACTAGATGACAAAACGACAAAGAAGAGATAAAGACAAAACAAAGAAGAAATAAACTGACTTGTGTGGCTGACAATGGCAACCCCTTATCAGATTATCCCTTTCAGAGTTCACTTCATCCTCATACTTTCACCAAAGTAGGAGAAAAATGAAAAAAAAGAAAAAAAAAAGTAAAATAGGTAATTTGGTTTTCATCTTGGTTAATTATCATTTATTAATTAGAGGGAGGTTTCGTGTATGATTGCACGCGCATCATGCATAATCAGGCACACAGTCGTCGGATTAGAATTGGAATAAAAAAAATACATTATAGATCTCATCCCGTTCAATGGTTGTGTGCATGATCTTATATGATGGCACAAAATTTTTGAATATTTATATAAAAAAATATTTTAATACTTTCATCGTCAGCCGCAAGACTGAGGCTGCTCTTACACCCTTATCTGCTACGTGGAAATAGTTTTCCCAAAGAGCGGTTTCTTAGTTCTCATCAGATACTCCTATAAATGACTCTTCCCCGTTGGCTTTTCTCTTCTGCTCATTCTCCATCCTCCAAAGTTGGAGGCTCTGCTGCTAATTTTGGTGAAGTCAGTCATAGACACTTGTCAAATTTGAAGAACATTTGAAGAGGTAAAGTATTATTATTATAATTTTTGGGTAAAGTATTTAAAATCCATTTTTTCTTTTCAAAGAATTTTTCATGCGTTTGGCAATTAATCCTTCTTTTCTTATCTTATCTATCGCTTATGATCTGAAAGCCAGAAAATTTTCTCCAGTTTCAGGTTCTAGCCACTGTTTGTTTGGAATAGGAGGGAATTGAATTGGAAGTGGAATAAAACTTTTGTTGTTGAAGTGAAATAGAAAAGAAAATGAAATTTGTTAATGGCATGTTGGGATTTAATTGGAGCTAAAGCAGAAAACATATTTGCTGATTTTATCCATTTCTATTTTTATTTTATTAACTCTCTTAACTACTAGTAAAATGGGTTTTCAGTTTCAGCTGCCCAAAGTGATATTCTTCTCTTCTAACCAAACGGATCTTTGGACAATCTTCATAATAAAAAAAAAAAAAAACTTGAGAACCACTATTTTGGAATCTTTAGTATAAGGAAAAGATATATATTTTGGTAAACTAAAGATAAAATATACTAGAATCCTGCAGTAGGCATACTGTAGCTCTTTGCATGATTTCCTTGGATCAGAATCTCTTTCATTTCAGTCTTTATGGTAGGACTTATAATCAAACAACCAGATGATATGATTTAGTGATTTACCATAAAGTTAAATCTAATCCTCTTATTCCTTTTAAGTGCATATTTTTTGCTAGTAATTTTATTTTCATTGGCGTTTACCAAGAAAAGGGAAAAAAATTTTAATTTGTTGGCCAAAATTTTCACACTTTGAGGACAAAAGTGCTTCATAAAAAATAGATAAAGACAAGGACAAAAGTTTTGTTAGATAAACCATGTGAGAGACTATTTTCTCACTGGTTGCTTTTTTATTCTATGTCATAAAAATCTGACCATTTTAACCATTTGGTAGAAAAAGAATTCAGAGATGAGGTTCTTAGTGGAACTTTTTTGAAAATTGGAACATAGTAATAATAGATTAATAATTAGTAATAAGTGTGATCTACTTAAAATGAAAAAAAAAAAAGTGTGACCTTAGATGTTCATTGCACCTCATTGCTCGTTATAGTTTTTATTCTAATCATCTCCTTGTTGATTCATAGTGTAAATTTATGCTTTTCCTTTTAATAAGTTACAAGTTTCTTTTTTAAGAGAAAAGAACACTACATGGTTATGCATTCTTCCACTCAGGCATAAAGACAATAAAATTTCCATCCCACCTCGTGTTGGATGTCTCGACTTGGACCGACTTGATTAAGAAACATATTGGGCCTAAGTCCGGCCCATTTATAAACATGCAGTACACGGTGCAAGGGGTAAGCCCGATAGGTCTCCGAACTAGTCGGCTTGACTCAGATCGACAAATTTAGATCGACTGTTTATATAGTTATTTTGATTTTTTTAATAGAATAAGGTATATTTTGATATTTTTATTAATTATTGACTGTAGTTAAGTGTAATTTTTTTCAAAATTATTGATGATTTAATAAAATAAATTAAAGAATTTTAAATCTAAGAAAATTAAAAACCATTTAAGGTTTTATTGGTACATTACTCTGTTTAAGGCTCGATTATAACTCGATTAAATCTTGGAATCCGATTGAGACTTACTCATTCCTTAAAATAGGTAGATCATGATTCGACGGCATAAGCCAGTCAGGCCCAACTAGGTCTGATCAAGACCTGCCCGGCCCAACTGATTGACACCCCTAGGCCCCGTGATCAGGTGGGGTTCTCTCTTCTTTATAGGAATCGAAATCGGGTCGGCGATTCGAATCGAAATCCGCCTCCCTCGATTCCTTTTATCGTCGATTCGAATGCATGTGATTTGGAGAGGTCGATCCGTCCCTATTAAACCGTAGAACACGTGCGATCCATGACCTTGTGTGATGAACACGTGACGTTCCTTGGGTGAGAGATGCTTCCCTCTGTCGAATCGGCTGGAACGCCCAGGAACCGGCAAGAACCGGCGAGATAGGAGACTGTTGGTTGGCTTTAACGAGATTTTCCACCGTCACACTATCCACAATGGCGCCTTCTCGGCTTCGAGACTTCGAGCATGACCCTAGTAGCTCCACAACCCCAAGGTCAATGCCTATTATGACTACAGAGCTTCAATGCCCTCTGAACTATGAACTAAAACTGAAATCGATTTTGATTCCAAGCATGCGTTCATCATCTCTGAAAAGGGTCACCCAGACCATAAGATTCTCTAGTCCGATCCTATCCCAAGTCCTAATCTTTTTGCTGATTTATAGAGGTTTGTTTTTATCATCTTTTACTTCTTTAGTAGGTTTAAATCCTCTCTCTTCTTTTGTTTCCATGTTCTTAGTGTGGTTACCACAGTTTACAGATGATAGTAATTTGCAATTGGTTTGCCCTTGCTTATTATCTTTTATTTGGTTAGTTGATGCAGTATTGAAAATGGGTTTCTTTCTAACAAAGTAAAAGTTCATTAATTTTTCTGAATGAGAAGCCTATAGGATGAAGCTTACCATGGTTCTTATGGGTTTTCAGAGCTGGGAGCTCTGGGAATTTTTCTATTGCCAGAGTTGGGACTCTGGGATTATAGTATTATTCACTTGGTTTGCCTTGCTTATTATCTTTTATTTGGTCAGTTGATGCAATATTGAAAATGGGTTTGTTTCTTAAAATGTAAAATTTCATTAATTTTTCTGAATGAGAAGCCCTATTGGATGAAGATTACCATGGTTCTTATGGGTTTTCAGAGTTGGGACTATGGGATTATATAATATTCAATAGGGGGCTTATTATCTTTTATTTGGTTAGTTGATGCAATAATGAAAATGGGTTTCTTTCTATGCAATAATGAAAATGGGTTTCTTTCTTACAAAGTAAAAGTTCATCAATTTTTCTGAATGAGAAGCCTCTAAGATGAAACCTACATGGTTCTTATGTTTCAGAATTGCGAGCTCTGGGAATTTTCCCCATTCCCAGAGTTGGGAGCTCTGGGATTACAGTAATACTCAATTGATTTGGCCTTTCTTTTTATCTCTTATTTGGTTAGTTGATGCAATATAAAAAAATGGGTTTCTTTCTTACAAAGTAAAAGTTCATTAATTTTGTTGAATGATAAGCCTATAGGACGAAACTTACCATGGTTCTTATGGGTTTTCAGAGTTGGAGCACTGGGAATTTTCCCAATTCAATTGTCATTGCTGTGAAGTTCTCAGGTATAAAAGATGGATTACGTTTACGCCCCAGGGAGGAACCATCTTTTTGTTCCAGGGCCTGTTAATATCCCAGAACCTGTCATTCGGGCGATGAACAGAAACAATGAGGATTATCGTTCCCCTCCAGTACCAGCCATGACGAAAATCCTTCTGGAGGATGTTAAGAAAATTTTCAAGACAACTTCAGGGACGCCATTTTTGATTCCCACTACAGGTACTCTTTGGTCATAAATTATTTTTCTAACCATGTATTGTGGCATTTGTTGTTTATGACAGATGTTATTATATCTTTGTATACATTTGTTTAAGCTCCTCTTTCCAGTATGTCTTACTAGATTTTCATTTCATAGAAAGGAATGAAAAAATGCTTCTTAGAGTGTTATGTTCTCAAGCAATTTCCTTCAACTTTCTTGAATCTTGCATTTATTATTGTGTTAGAGAATTTCACCATCCTATATATGCAATTTCGATTCTGCTGGAGGTTAATGGTAACTGTTAAGGTTTAGATTTCTTGTAGAATATATTATGATGACTAGCTTGAAGAATTGAAAGATAAATTGAGTTCTTGTTCGTTTATGATTATCTTCCAATCCACTTTACCGTGATATAGCCCAATATTTGTTGTTCTTCAGACATTTCCTAATGAATAAATTAAAACCCATCATTTGTAGTGTTCATTATTCAAATTCTGTAACTTAAAATTCAGATCTATGGTTTGTAACACATCTCCTACTCTTAACATGGGCAGAAGATTATCTTTAGTAGTAAAAGGTAGATGTGAAATCTAGGACTTCTGTGGCATGGTTTAGCTTTGAAGTCCTGCCATAAAATCCTAGTTGTTCAGTTTGTGTCAGAATTCAGACCTTACGGTGTGATTGACATGATATGCCTGTTCTTGACCAGGTACTGGTGCATGGGAAAGTGCACTTACAAACACATTGTCTCCTCGTGATCGTACTGTATCGTTCCTGATCGGGCAATTCAGTCTTCTCTGGATTGATATGCAGCAGCGTCTCAACTTCAATGTTGATGTTGTAGAAAGTGAATGGGGCCAAGGTGCCAATCTTGACATCCTGGCAGCAAAAATTGCAGCCGATAGTGCACATACTATTAAAGCTATCTGCATTGTCCACAATGAAACAGCAACAGGTGTCACCAACAATTTGGCTGCTGTCAGGAGAATACTTGGTAAGCATGTAGTTTATTGGCCAAACTAAACTGCAGAGTTTATAAGCTAGTAATACTATCATTCTATCGGTAGGATTGTGATTTACCCTCTCTGTAAAATGACTCCAAACTGTTAAAATTCATAAGATTGATGTACATACTCTGTATTAAATGCAAGAACTTATTAGCTTGAGAAGTCAGTATTTTATCAGGTATGGTACTTTTAGGATAGATTTTCTAAACTTTTTTCTTAGAAACGAAGATACAGAAGATACCTGGAGACGCATAAAATAAAATAGTGCATGATATATATATATATATATATATAGAGAGAGAGAGAGAGAGAGAGAGAGAGTGGTGGGAGCCTCGTACACTGGGTATGCCCCTTTTATAATATATAGATAGAAAGTTATAGATCCACAGAACAAAATAAGATGATAATGTCAAATATATAAAGTATCCAGTTTGTATGGAAGAAAAGGAGAACTCTGTTCTATATTTCTTCTTCTCCTAAATTGTTCTTCTTTTGTTGGTGATTCGTGGCTGATTGATCATTTGGTTTTAAATCTGGATACGTTTCTAATCCCAGGTACTATCTCATTCACTAGGATGCTGCAACATAGGGTCCAAAACGCTAATTTAGCTCGTAATGGGCCCACCAAATTTATAATTGAAGGACTAGTGGCACTTCGGTAAATATTTTGAACTTCTGAAGCTTCAAGCCAAGAGAAAACAGAAACTATGGTGACTGAATAATTTTATTTGGAGGTAGGGACATTTCTGTAATATTAATTCACCTGAAGTTTAAATAAATCTAAAGAAGGATTTTTAATATATATATATATATATATATACGAAGATTCTGAACTTATTTGAAAAATCACAAATTCTGAGTTTTCTTCAACCTCTCAACGTAAACAGAACATGGTAGACAGACCCATCCTCTGATCAATCCAGCTCCTCACCTAGAACACCAATCCATCTGAAATTTCAGAAGAAGACTCCTTACTGTATCCTGAAACAGAAGCTCAAACTAAATTGAAAAAACTCTTATCTTGCTAATAAGATAACTGAAAAGCATAAAATAATAGTTATGAGCTTGCAAATATAATCCCAACAAAGAAATAAACTCCCTAGCTACCCCTATGGAACTGAAAGTCAGGTTCAGACTTGGTTATCCTTGGTCTGGGCTTACAGGCTTTTTCAAATCAGTCCAACCATGAAAGTGCTACTGCATCATAGATTTTGTTGATAAAGAAAATGATTCCTTAAGTCCAGACTATTAATCACAGTCTAAAAGGTGGTGAATCATCTGATAAAATATTAATTGAAGAAAATGGCTAAACATCATGTATACCCCCTATGGATTTCTAGTAGTTTGTATCACTCATTAGGAGTTAGTGATTATAAATTATCTCCTGCTGAGGGTAATGTGTTCAGCTCCTCTGTCCACAAATTATTAGTGGAATATATTAGGATTCAAACTGTAGGAGATTTCTCCTTGCTCTGTTTAAGCAATAATTCTATGCAAGCTTACAAGTAAAAGTTACGGATGATACACCCAAGTCATGGACCAAAATGCCACTTTTGGCAATACAGAAAATCTAAACAAGGATTACTAAATTATGCATGTTAGTTTAGATACAAACACGAAGTGAAACACATGTTCGGAACATAAAAATAGAATAAAAAGGAGAAGGGAAATTGTCTCTTTCATTGGAAGATGCTATACTTGATCAATTCACATATGCATCCAAATAGGATGATTACTTTTTTTATAGCTTCTATCATAATTCAAATTTATAAAAGAGTAACCTCTGGAGCATGTTTTACCAAAAAAAAAAAAAAACTCTGGAGCATGAGTTGCAAATTGCAGTCATGAGCAGGTTTTACCAAGGAAAAGAAAAAAATCATTTGGAGCATGTAAAGAATTCTAGCATAAGTCGCAAATTGCAGTCATGATTCTTGCAAGCCCCCTGATTACTTGAACCTACCAAATATTTCTGCTTCTCATCATGAAACTTTTCTT
>NW_024869412.1:5063-20383 GCF_013358625.1 Macadamia integrifolia | reverse complement strand
TTCCCAATATCAATACCTCATTGACATGTGAGTCCTGCAGTTGGTAAGAACTCTTCAATTCTGTCATCCATTTACAGATGTTTCCTGTGTAATTTGTAGATCCATAAGACAGATAGGCACAGACACACAACATCCCAGTCGTTTCCCTTCCTATCATGATGAAATCTGCAGTAAAGTTAGAAAAGAATGGCATTTCATTAAGCATCCTTGCTAATAACAGCACATGGGACACCATATCTTTCAGTCACTTTGACATAAACTGTTAAAGAACAAAATCAACAATTTTAGATATAATTTTATGCAAACCCTAAAATGTATGATGACACCTTATGTGCCCCGGGAGTAAGATAACACCTTCCAACCTCTACCACAGCTAAGCTCACACAAGTGCAACCCACCCATTCTTGTGATTTATAACTTTAAATCTTACTTTTTAACTGCAATGGTTTTAGGCTAAAATTTGACTGATGAGATGGGGGTTGTGTCCTCATACAACATGACCCACCCATGTAAATCCAAGTCTGCATATATGAAGTAGTAACAGGTGGTACCAATGTAACAGTTGTCATTTTGCTTTGTTTTCCCCATCATGTATTTATCAGTTGGTCCATTTTCTATCACTTTAGCGACCTACGTAAACAATATGTCTCCGCTTGGAACTCAACACTGCGATATGCAAAAAATCTGGGCTCAAGCCTGAGGTGCAAAAAGTTTTGAAAATGATTGTTATTAATTTGAAGTTATCGTCACAGAATTGATCTACATGGTTCAATAAACAAATGTCAGTTCCAGGAATCATAAAATTGTAGTCTACAATTTGTAATAATGAATGAAGAAAGCGAAACCAACCTTGAGATTGAAGATCTAGTTCAAATTTACAGGCCTCAAATATGCAGAATCGATTGAGTTTTGCAACGGAACACATCACCAGTAATCCATGCACGAACACAACCCTTGTTTGAAGTGGTGAAATCGATGGCGATCCCTCACCACAATTTCACGTCCAAAGGCTTTTGAGATGAGCTTCGCTGCGATATGGCAATCAGCACATATGCGCAAGTTCTTCATTATCCTGATAGGAGTGGGTGGACTAGTGATGATAAGTCCAAAGGCAATGGCAAGTTTTTCACTATGTCTGTACAACATGGATTCTTTCTCTTCTTCATCTATATCTAAAGCAACCTCATTATTCTCTGGGGTGTACCCTTCCATCTTCAATCTTTTAGCCATCTCACCCAACATTCTATCTATCTCATCTATTTGAGGGTGCATCCTATCCCCTGCCAGGAATTCATGAACTATACCATTGGCTTCTATCAAGCTACAGCCGGGGGTTTTCACCACTCCTTGTTGCTTCATCACCCCTCTGATCTCTATAACATCATCCCACTTTCCTTTTGAAGCATACATATTTGATAGCAGTACATGAAAACCATCATGATCAGGCTGAAGCTTAATAAGCTTCCTTCCTACTCTTTCTCCTATCTCAGTGTCACCATATTTCCGACAAGCCCCAAGCAAGGCACCCCAAGTAGGCACATCAGGTGCCATTGGCATACTCTCAATGAGTTCCTCTGCTTCTTTGAGCAAACCTGCACGGCCAAGAAGATCAACCATGCATCCATAATGTTTAACATTGGGTTTTACGTTGTGTATCTGAATCATGGAATGAAAGTATCGGCGGCCTTCTTCTACTAAACCCATATGTCGACAAGCACCCAGTACCCCAATGAAGGTAATTTCA
Source organism: Macadamia integrifolia (assembly GCF_013358625.1). Lineage (NCBI taxonomy): Eukaryota > Viridiplantae > Streptophyta > Magnoliopsida > Proteales > Proteaceae > Macadamia > Macadamia integrifolia. Next base: position 18,639 of record NW_024869412.1, on the reverse strand, counting down.
TTAAGTGCTACCCCACACCTATTCATCTCCAAGAACTTATCGAGAGACTCCTCCACCAATCCATTCATGGCCAGTCCTAAAATCATAGCATTCCAGGTAGAGATACCTTTTTCTTCCAATTTAGAGAAGACCTCCAGTGCGTTTTCCACACACCCACATTTCATATACATGTCTACAAGTGTTGTACCAAGTATGGTGTTGATCTTTAGGCCATGTTTCTCTATATAAGCATGAACCCATTTGCCTTGGTCTAAAGCAGCCAAGTGGGCACAAGCTGAGATTACGCTCACCAGAGTGGTCTCATCGGGCCTGGTTTCTCCAAGCTGCATCTGTTGGAACAAGGCCAAGGTCTCCGCAAACTGATTGTGTTGTGCATAACCTGAAATCATAGCACTCCATGATATAACATCCTTGTTGGGCATGGAATCAAATAATTTCTTGGCATGTTCGATTTTACCACATTTCAAATACCCAGAGATCATAGAATTCCAAGATATCTGATCCAATTCCTGGTTACCATCAAATAGTCTCTGTGCTGCAATGATATCCCCACATTCTGAATACAAGTGAATCAGTGCATTTTGAAGATTAATATAGGTTTCAATTCCCATTTTAATTATAAGGCCATGGACCAGTTCACCTTCCTTAATAGCTGACAGGCCACCACAGGCAGAAAGAACGCTGACCATCACAACCTCATCCATCTTAATTCCCGTAGCATTCATTTGTCCGAATATAATCAAAGCATCTTTGAACATATCATTTTGTTCATAAGACGAAATCAATGCACTCCAGGAAACAACATCCTTTTGGGGAATTTCATCAAACGTCTGACGAGCCTCAATCATATGGCCAGTTCGACCAAACAGTACAATCATAGAATTTGAAGCGATCGTGTTCCTTTCAGGCATCTGATCGAATAATAGTTTCGCCTTTTGTACATCTCCTATCTGAACATAACCCGCCAAAAGTGAATTCCAGGATATTGAATCCAACACAAGGCTTTCATCAAACAACCGTCGTGCATCACCAAGATTCCCACAAACCGCATACATATTGATTAATGTATTCTGAACATAGACATCAGAATCAAAACCCAGCTTTAAAACATGATTATGAATCTCTTTTCCTTCTAATTCAGAGGAACGAAGAGCACTAGCTTGGACTAGAATCGGGTATGTATAGTTATCATACTCCACATTCTTCACCAACATCAATTTGTAAAGAGCGAGAGCTGACTCAGGAGAATTTCTCTGAGCATAAGCTCTCATCATGGTATTCCAAATAAACCCATTAGGGAATTTGATTTGATCAAGGATACAACGGGAGTAGTCAAGATGGACGAAATCAGCATTGGTGGAGAACTTAAGTAGGCGGCTGGCAGCAAATGTATCGGCAACAAATCCAGAAACAATCATCTGAGAAAGGATTTGATTGAACTCCCTGAGATTTTGGCAGTCTCGCATAAGATCATCCAATACTGTTAATGTTAATGGCGGTAATGGGGCAGAAAATTGACGAAGACAAATGTCCTTGACCGCAGGTCCAATCTTTTCTCTTAGCAGTCGTTCAATCCCCATCGTTCTTTGTGTTGGATCTTAATCCATTTAAAGCCAGACTTGAGCAGGCTAGCATATATCAGTATAGGCTTGCACTTTGTTTTATTTTTTTAAATATATCTGAAAGTACCAAACTAACGGTTGTGGTTTCATCATAGATATCTTAATAGAAAGAAAAAAAAAAAAGGTTTTATCATAGATAAGATGTGAAGAGGTTATCAAAAAATAAAAGATGATAAGATGTGAAATTAAGATCGAACTCCTCTGCAACCTAGTAGGGCTGATATTGATATTGCACATCCGATGGCTTGGAACACTTGTGCACGGACTTCAATACATGGATGCACATCTCGAGATATTTTAAACCATCGAATGTGCATTATCATCTCTATCATGCCTAGAAAGAGCCCCATCCGTGAAGCTAAGGGTTGTTGTCACACCCCGTTCACACAGAACCGGACCAGTGACCGGGTTAATACCGGTTAACCCAAACCTGTCAGGATCATCTGATACAGTATCCCACCACAGCATACACACAACTAAGAAAATATTCATCAATTCAGCGAAAGGCTTAATTTACCTGTAAATATTCTCATTATACTTGATACCCAAATTGTAATACATAGTTAAGTACATATGGCCCGCAGGCATGATATTTACACAAAAGAATACAAGTTATATATCAAGTACACAAAAGGGATCATCAAAAACACAAAGGGTACAGCTCAGCTTGGTATCAAAAGTAGAGCTCAGCTCGGCATCAAAGGTAAAGCTCAGCTCGGTATCAAAAGGTAGAGCTCAGCTTGGTATCAGAAGAAGAGCTCGGCTCGGTATCAAAGCTGCGGTCCCGCAGCACAGCCCTCGCACGAGCAATCCGTGTCGTGCTTTAATTCCTCGGGGACCCACCAATCCTCTTCAGGGAATTCAACTGTGGGGCCCGACCCATGCTCTTTAGGTTGATGACCTGCAAAATCATCTAAAAGAGGTGCACACGTGGGATGAGCTCACTAGCTCAGTAAGTGAAAAGAAGGATCACACAGCAGTCCACACAACAAATCACAACCATATGTACTATATGTTATGCAATTCATTTTTAATCACATCCACCTAAACAACATTACTAAGTCATTGGTTTAGTGCTACTACAACCACAGTGCGCGTATACTCCGGGTACGAGCCGCGAACTCCATCCCACGATACGTCCATAGGGCTATCAGAGAAGGCCCACCGTGAGTACTCGGAAAGTAAAACATGCCGACCACCGGCTCTCAACATAAAGTAAATGACAGAAATTAAAGGTGCTTACTCTAGCAATTTAAAAACAGTACGATTGGCCCTCTTGAATATACCACCGGGGTTGCCGACTGTCCTAATGACCAGTCGGGCGTATGTCTAACCGCCACAGTGACCCAACAATCGCGACCACTGCTTGGCCCCAAATGGTAACCCAACACCTCAACCCCTGTTGGGAAGGGTCGTAGCATGGGAAGATGATAATCCTAAATCGCATGCTCCTATATGACATAGTACGATTGCATAGTACCACCGCGTCCCATTCCACGGGCCACCAATGCACTCGTTTCCAAGCCGACTATGGCATCTAGTCTATTAATGCATCATGCACAATGATGTCAACATTCATCACATAAGCATATCATCATTTGGCATTAAGAAATAAACACAGCACATATGCCATAAAATATGAGGATGGCTAAGCTACATAGCATTTGCATGATGACATGGCTAGTTTAGATATAATTAGATGAATGCCAAACAAGTCTTGAAACAAGGCCAAACATCTTCTCCCCACTTACCTGTAGTGTACAAGGACTCACGCTCGGTATGGGTGAGATCCACTGCGAAAAGCGTACGTTTTGGTGAACCTAACATAAGTGAATGGGGTTAGCATTTCACCATTTTGGGATCAAAATTAACACGATCCAATGACAAAATCATGTTTAGAATCCTAAAAGAAGGTTGCACGTCCGTTTTGGGTCTGTTCGGACGTATAAATCACGTTGGGAGCCTCTCGGGTGGGTCGGACAGCCCACCTGTCATGACCCACCAGTCAGACCCACCGGTCATGATCGGCGGGCAGGTCGGCCCGTCGGTTGGGCCCGCCGGTTGGGCCCGAGGGTCCTACTAAGATCGACGGGCAGATTGGCCCATCGGTTGGCCCGCCGGTTGGGCCCATCGGTTGGCCCCGAGGGTCTGCCCTCTCAGGCGGGTGCCCTCAGGCGGGCCATTTGGCCCACCGGTTTGGCCCACCGGTCTTGGCGGGAAAATGCCCTTTTTCCCTAAACCTTCCCCAACCTTTGGGGAATTAAATGGGGTTTTTCCCAAACCCATTATTCACACATTCAAGGTCTCATAAGATGGTTCTAACCTAGATCTAGGTTAGATTTAAGGAATGGAAACCATTTTACCTTCTTTGCTCAAGAACTCCTTCAAAACCCCAAAATCACTTCAAATCACTAATGCTTTTGCCAACCTTGTAAACACTTATTCAAATCCTTCAAAATCAACACATAGATCATCTATTAAACCTTAGATTCATCATCTCAAGGGGGATTTATAAGACCTCAAGAAACTCTACCCAAATCAAGGGTTTTACTTAGGTATGGTGAAAGTTTAAGGAATCTAGCCTTTGCTCACCTCTAAACGTAGATCTCGTATTGGAGATCACTCTTCCGACGTCGGAATGGGAAGATCAACCCTTGGCGCCACTGAAATCCATCTCTTCTTCCTCTTTCTTCCCTTTTTCCTCTTCTTTCCCTTCTTTTCTCTCTCCTCTTTACTCTTCTCACCAAACGCCCGAGTGTCATAAATGAGAAAATGGAAAACTCATAAATGCTATTTATACTTTCTAAAATAACTAAGTAACCACATGGGTGGGTCACTCAGGTGGGCGGATGCACCCACCTGTGACCGCCCACCTGAGGGCCAAAATTGGCCAACAAGTGGGATTTTGATGGAATTCGACTCTCGGCACGAATCTCACTCTCGGCATAAGGTATATTATACGTATGCGCTTTAAGATGCGGCTACATACCTGTTTTATCCGTACATGGCCTTATGATATGCGCATATACACGGCTTGGGTACACCCGTCTCCTCTGGCACTGACTCGGACTTGTCTGGCCAGCCGGTGTTCAAAGTCACCCTTGCCATTATGGTCTATAAGGAACCCGTCTTAACCCTCTCCGGTTTGCATCCTGCATGGTTTAACCGGGTCAACCGTGTAATCAGACCGGAATTAAGAAGTAGGGTATTACAGTTATGGTTTGATCATTAATAAAATGCGTTTCACATTGGACCCATGGCTTTATGAGGTAGGTCAATCTGAAAATGCATGTGAGTGAATCATGAAATGATGATATAATTAGCACAAACAATATTATATAGCAAACAAAATAAAACATTCAGTTGGAAGAAACTGAGGATTATTTATAATTTAAAATAAATAAATAAATAAACTTAAATAATTTTCAATCACCAAGGGAACCATCACTTTTTTTTTTTTGGTCATAAAATGAAATTACCAAATAAACTTTTTTTTGAGTAAAAATACCAAATAAACTTTAAAAAAATAATCATAACCAAGGCCCTGGTTGTTTAGAGGGGAGTAGGCGATGGAAATGCTATCAGGATGGGACACACGTAAAGTGGGGATGATGAACTGGGAAAGGAAAGATGAAAGAATGTTAATTCTCCCACCCCTATAGTGTTTGGTTAACATGATTCCATGTGGAATTGTCGATAGAGTAAAGTGAAAAGAGAAAAATGACATTTGTTTTCTCTCTCCTCATTTAATAGATGCCATATCCACAGGCCACAGATGTTCGAAGATTCACCGCTGGTTGAATCATTTCACTGTGTCTTAGTGTCTACTCCAATAAATTCCGCCAAAAACCCATCTTCTCTTCAGGGAGGCCAAGGTCCAACTGTGATTCTCTATTCTTGGAACGTCAGCAACCTCGGCTCTCTCTCTCTCTCTCTCTCTCTCTCTCAAAATTATGATTTCTGAACTTGTACTGGTAGATCTGCTCGGAACATTGCCAAAGAGCACTTGCAGAGAAAAAAGAGGGTTCAGTCTTCCCTGTGAACCGCCTCTCTGCAACTCATTTTCACGGGTCTGAAATGGGACCTCTTCACTTGCAAATACAACGGAAGATGGTGGAAGAAAGATCGAAGACACAGAAGACGATCTACAAGGGATCTTACGGCGTTCTATCCCGCCTTCCCATTTTCCCTATGATTCGCCCTCTACAACACCTTTTCACTAGTCTAAAATTTTATTTTCACCTTAACAATCTGAAACCCCCTTTTCACCTTTGTAGCTCCTATTCGCCGGCCCAAAATCTCCCCTCACCTTTGCGGTTTGAAACCTTACCCTCTCCCTTTTTTAATGCACTTTAGAAGGGATGCGATGGCTGGAAATGGAATTTTGTAGGGATTTTTTTTTCAATGCACCTTAGCAGGTATGCAATGGCTTGGTAGGGTTGGGTGTGATTAGGAGTGTCAATCCCAAGCCCGCCCCAGTTGAACCTAGATCTTACCGTAGTTAGTAAGTTTGGGAGCAGTAATAATACGAGAACAGATACGTACGGCAATTAAACAGGTTATACAAAAATAATACTTTTCAGAAATCCACTGCAATAAAACATGCACGTCAATGATATTTAATTCGATTACTATGTAAAAATCTGGGTTTATTTTGGTGTTAAGAATGAACTAAATTCTAATATTTATTAAGTTTAATCATATCTATGATAACCAATGTTAATAGATGATCCATCAACCACTTTCTATCATAGTAAATAATAGCTTTTATTTGTCAAAATAATAGTAATAATAGTATGTGGATAATCATTTACTAAATTAAAATATCATCTTATCAAACCAGAAAATCCACAACAATTCCTACTGATGATGTAAATTCATATTTTAAAACTGGAATCAGATCGCATATAGATCCATTTAAATATTCAATAATTCAATCATAAGTAGATTCATTAAATTAGATAGCAAAATTATAATTAAGTATACTTAATAAGCTAATGGATAGAAACAAGAGGTTTGACACATAAGGTTCTTCATTAATAGATTTGAGATAAACTTGAAATGAAATTAAATAAAGGATATAAAATAATAAATGAGAGAAACAAACTTTTTTTCCAGATACACATGATAAAACAAACATTTCCAGTCGCAGGACAAGAAGTTAGTAACTAGCTGTTGTCAACATGTGAACGGTTGGAAATAATGGTTAAAAGTATCAGAATATCTTCAATTAATTAATCAAGAAATGTCAAAATGACTAAAAAAAAAAAAAAAATTGGGCATAGAGACCCAATTCTGTCCTTGAAAAGAATAGTACACATTCCTCTATCATAGGAAGAAAAGACAGACCAATGAGTCCTCTGATTGAGATTTTCCTAGCCTTTCCTAAGCTGGCCGTTGCTATTGATGCTTGATACAGGTAGAAACCCTATCGCCGGTCTCCGACAAAAGGACTTTGGAGGGTGCAAGATATGAAATCGGCTGAATAGCACCAATCTCAGTTTTTTTTTTCTTTTTTGGTAGAAGAGAGAAGGGCTGTTGAGTTTTAGAGAATCATCGGCTCTAATTTGAGAAAATTCTCAAATCTCGAGGGACAACCACCCTTAGAAACATCCCATCTCTCTAAACGAGCCTCAAACTAATGTGTTTCCAATCTCAGCTCCAAGAATCATGTTGCGACCCTCATAATAAAAAAAGATAAAATACAAGAAAACACATTCCTGTATTTGTATGCCTATTCAACAGACGGTTTCTTCACTTGCTCCGTTTCTTCACTTCGCCGTAAAGGATAACTCCCATAACTGTTAGCGAGTAACCAAGCATTCTAGTCACTGAAACAGGATTTCTAAAGATTAGAATAGAGACCACCACAGCCACCGCTCCTTTTGCATTTCCAAGGACCTGGAAGAGTAGAAAAGTTCATTAACCTTAAGCAGGTTTACAAAGTTCTTTAACATCGGCTGCCAATCTCCAAAATGGTTGTCCAAATTTAACTGTAAATGGGTTCACACAGATTGTTGATGTGGATGGGAAAAAAAAAAAGGTAAATGATGAAGAGGCCTTACCTAAATTAAAGAGTAGGAACCAGAATCCGTGACGTTTTCTTTGAACAGCAACAACAGAGGCAAACCATGTTGTATATGACCAGAGACAGGGGTGGAGGGGCTCTGGGGCTCCTCTGTTGCGCAGGCTTAAAGAGGAGGCAAAGAAGTTACCGAACATGCAGATATTTCCATCTGAAGGAATCTCATCCAAACATCTAGGGCCCGCTCCTAAAGATTCAGTTTTTTCAATGAAGGAATTCCCTTGTGATGATCTCCCTTCCTTGTAAATATTGCTTCTTGACTGAAAGGCATACCACTCGCGTTATGCTTCAGCTAAAGAACGATATGACTGAAATACAGTCTGGTTTATTCCTTGGTTGTACTTGTACCCCTCAAAAACAACATAAACTTTCTTCGCCATCGTCTTCTTCCACCCCAACAAAACTGAAGGACAAAATGGATAATCAATTGAAATGCAGATATTAGAGATACTAAACAAAGAAAAAAAACCGTCGGTTCAAATCATAAGAGAAATATTAAAGAGGAAAGAAAAAAGAGCACTTGTATTACAAATTTACAATACCACTACAGTAGTTACAAATTAAAGATTAAAGTTGAATTATTGCTAATACTGATTCAATCATCAATTCTCTATTTTCACTCCCAGTATGCAGAAATAAACACTTAAGATTAGTTATTATTTCTAACCATCTGATATAGATACAAAATTACAATAAAAAAAAATTAAGCAAGAAATTCATCACTGCTGATCTCATCCACCCCTTTTCCTTTCATGAAAAGATTAGTTCCAATGAAAATTTGAATGGATGAGTGAAGGAACTGTTGTATTTGGAGATCAAAATCAGAGAGAAAAACTAGTGAAAATGCAATCATTTTTCCAGTTAGAATAACCAAGCAAGAATCCCTAAACGAAGCCACCGTCATCTCACATATCACAGGAATCAATCTAAGAGAAATCATAAACTAGAAAAACACAAAACGATTGCAGTGGAAAAAGCAATAAGAGAGAAAAATTCATACCTTGAAAGAGAGGGCTGGACGAGCACTGGCAGAGGCTGCCCTTGATATGTTCCTCTCCTGTGAAGTTTTTCTGCGAACAGCAGGAACAGAGAGGCAAAGAAAGTTTAGGGGCAATTCCCAAGCAGACCGAATTAGAAAGAGAGAACCCAATTTATCGATGGATTTTTCGACCGATTGCTTCGGCTTCCTTTAATACATCCTCAGAAACATGGCGAATTTGTGCTCGTTCTGTCGCAAGACTCGCAACCGATTCAAGTAGTCGGATTCGAATGGAGTTTCAGCTTTGTACGAGGAATTAAAAGAGAAGTTAGGGTTTGTCTCATATGGGATCGCTCACGAGAGCATGATGAAGGGATACTTCCCCAAAAGGAAGCTTACAGTTTCGTTTTGGATGCGTTGAGTAAGAATGAGTAAATATTAACTCAACGGGTTTGTAGGCAGCGATTTGTTTCAACTCCTCTTCGAGTAAAAAACGCAGGTGGTGGAGGCGGAGAAGGGATCGACGAAGACGATGATAAGAAAGGCATGATAGCTTCTTCAATGGTAGAATTATCGGAGCAGACAAAACAAAACGCAGATAAGCAGCCATGGCTAAATAGGAAATGGGTGGACGAATCAAGCTTTAGAGAGGAAGATGAAACGCGTAGAAATTGAAAGTGTGGCAGAGGATTTTTTTCCGTTATAGATGAGGAGAGAGAGGAATGCAAGTTAAAAGAAGAAAAAAAAAGAATAGGCAGAGATTATCTTTCAAAAAAGGACTGAAAGACTAAAATCATTGTTTTTCAGAGTGGGTTCATCCTCATCCGTTGAGGGTTGATTCTTTGAACAAAAACAGCTTTTGTTTGTGTTCGTCCCCTGATTACAGTTTCATTCACGTCAAACGATTTCAGGGAAAAAAGACTAAACCCTAAACACTCGAGGCTGAACGATTTTAGTCTTCATTCTCCAACTTTTTTTTATTTAAGTAAAAGCCAAGGGTAATGTGTAAGCTTTCTCAAGCTTTTTCCTATATTTATATACATATATATATATATATATATATTTATTTATTTAAGTAAAAGCCAAAAGTCACTGATTTGCATTAAATCATTTGTAGGCATAGGCCGAGTGATTGACAGATTTTTTTTTTTTTTTTAAAAGATGAAATCAGCCTGATTGAGACAAGACGACTGGTTTGCATTAAAGGAAAGAAGGAGACGGAGACGGAGACGTACGACACTTCTTCATGCGTGAACCTGATATCCACTTCTGCACTCTCAGATTCTCTGGAGATTGCCTCATGACATAAACTCTCTCATATATATATATATATATATATATATTACTATATGAGACTCCTTGTATGGTTCCATAGATGGAAAAATTAGAAAACAATTGGCTCTGCATCAACTCAACTCAATTCAGAAGCAGCGATGAAGAACTGTTCTTCAGAGAAGACCCATATAGTGATGCTCCCATTCATGGCTCAAGGCCACATAATTACTTTCTTAGCACTCGCAAAGCAAATCCAGCAACGTTCACATTTCTCCATCACCATCGTCTCCACTCCTCTCAACATCCAAAACCTCAAATCCAAGCCTCTCCCTCAACCACCATTAGCTCTGCAGAGCTTCCCTTCTGCAGCTCCGACCACGGTCTCCCACCCAACTCCGAAAACACAGATTCTCTACCCTTATCTCAAATCATCACCCTCCTCCATGCCTCACAGACCCTCCAACCTTCTTTCCACTGTCTCATCTCCGAAATGTTCCAACAAGAAAACCACCCACCTCTCTGCATCATCTCTGATGTCTTCATGAGTTGGGCTGTAAACGTTGCTAGAAGCTTCGAGATACCTCATTTTACCTTTTCTACCTGTGGAGCTTTTGGAACCGCCATCTATTTCTCTTTATGGTTGAAATTCCCTCACCGTAACACCACCTCTGATGAATTCTCTCTCCCGGGTTTCCCTGAAACTTTCAGGTTTCAACGATCACAGCTTCATCCCATTCTGAGACAGGCAGATGGTACCGATCTATTGTCTAGATTCTACCACAAACAGTTTTCGCTCTCTTTGGGCTCTAATGGGATGCTTTGTAACACCGTAGAAGAGATTGAACCTATGGGGCTTGATCCATTGAAGAGGATCACTGGACTTCCTGTTTGGACTATTGCACCTCTCCTTCCTCCATCACTTCTCAATCGTTCTTCTTCTTCATCGTCTCCTTGGAAAGGAAAGGAACCAGGAATCGCCGCGGAAAGCTGCATCAATTGGTTGAATTCTCATCCACCAAATTCGATTCTCTACATTTCATTTGGGTCTCAGAACACGATTAGCTCAACCCAAATGATGGAACTTGCAATGGGATTGGAGCTTAGCGGGAAACCATTTATCTGGGTCGTGAGGTCTCCCATTGGGTTCGACATTAAAGCTGAGTTCAGAGCAGAGTGGTTACCAGAACGGTTAAAGAGAGAGTGAGAGAGAGAAATCAAGGTATGGTGGTGCATAGATGGGCGCCTCAGATGGAGATTCTGTCACATGGATCGACAGGAGCTTTTCTAAGTCACTGTGGATGGAATTCAGTGTTGGAAAGCTTGAGCCAAGGGGTGCCCATTATAGGGTGGCCAATAGCAGGGGAACAAGCTTTTAATTCGAAGATGATGGAAGAGGAGATGGGTGTGTGTGCGGAGCTGACTAGGGGAGTGCAGAGTTGAATTGGAAGGGAAGAGGTGGAGAGGGTTGTTAAGATGGTGATGAGGAAGGAAGGAAAAGGGGAAGAGATGAAGAGGAAAGCTATGGAAGTTGCAGAGAAGATAAGGGATTCAGTTAGAGATGGAGATCAAAAAGGGTCTTCTCTCAAGGCACTAGATGGTTTTCTTGAGACAGTTGTGTTGGGTAAGTAGGGAACATAAATTTTACTTTTATTAGCAAAATTCCTCTATTTTGCTATTTGGCAAAAAACTTTGTGTAGGCTTTAATTTTAGTATTTTTTGCGACTTCTAGCAAAACCTTTACTTTGCTATCTATTTGAAAAATGCTTTTTTCAATTCTTCTTCGTTTGGAGTTCTTTAATAGCATGATGTCCACTTTATAAATGCAAATTGAGTGGGGAATAAAATTTAAAAACCATTTTGGTCAAAATGATTATTTTAGACACAAGTCTCATAACATAATCTTTTCTATAAAAAAAAAAAAAAAGGATTGAAATGAGATTATTTTTAAATCATTTTTTAATACGAGAATATTATTGGTGAAAATCATATATTTTGGAACTTCAAATTGATTCTAAGGCCATTAAATCATTTTGACCCAGTCAATGATTTAGGGATATTTTAGTTTTTTTTTTTTTTACAAACATAATTACAAATATAACCAAGATTACGGAAAGTTATTAAGCAATAAATCAAACATATCTCACTAGTCCAAAGTATCTATTCATCATCGTTAAGTATATCTCCAGGGTAACAAAGTAAGGTATTTACAATTGCATTTTTTTTTTATATACCCAAAAGTACAAAATTAAGGGTTGTGATTTCATCATAGGTAAGGTTTGTGTCTTCACATTGGGGCCATAACTTAGATGACTATGCCAGGTGACTTTATGAGGTCAATCTTTACAATACATGCATGGGGATTGTCATGCAATAATGATGTTATATAATATATACTTAACAGGAAAATAAGACAAACAATCAATTAAAGAAGTCGAATATTTTTTTTTATTATAAATAAAAGAATTAAGTCAGCACTTAAATTAAGGTCTAAGATACTAACTAAACTTATAAAATTTCATTCAAATCAACCCGATCAAAAGATCATGGACCAATGAAAGTATTAGACATTTGATTCACCTAGTTAAACAAATATTCTTCTAATTAAATAGATCTTAGACATTAATAAAATATTCCAACCTAAAAACACAAAACGCTGGAATTTGCAAAAGTGACTCATCCAGCACTGCGACCCAAATGAGATGTACATAATCGAATTTGGTCGATGAGAATTCAACCAAGAGGCAGTTTTCCACCGCGATTCCTAATTCCTTTCCTGAGTGCAAGGAGGACACATTCAAAGGGGACGAAAATGAAGATGAAGATGAAGATGAAGAAGAACAACAACAATTGAGCAATGATGAAGGATAGGCCTAATAGTCCAAACAGGGTGTTCGATCTCACATTTACTCATAGTTAGCAAATTCGGATTCGGGAATTATTCGGATGGAGAATTATTCAAAATAATTCAATTGGTTAATTTAAGGATTCGGTCAAAAAAGGGAACAAAATAAAAATTGGAGTCGGATTCGGATTCTAGAATTATTTGATTAAAAAAATAAAACTCGGGCAAAAAATTCAGATATTATTTTTATAGCTTATTGTATATTTTTTATTTATCAAGTTGTTAACTTGATTTGTATACTTAGAAAGAGCAAATTACTTTATACAATAAAGTAAAAAACTATGAAAAAATTGTCATTGAGCGATAAGCAATGGTTATTGTAATTCAATTTCTACTCATGAAATAGATTAGGCCCCAAAACAGTGAAAGCAAGATTACAACTACAATAAAACAAATAAATAAATTAACCACAAAAAATGTTCACTATCCTTTTGCTTGGGTTCACAAGATTCATATTGCATTAAGATGCATTAATTTTTCAAAATTAAAGCAACAATATAAAAGAATATTGATTGATACGGCGATATGAATTTGTCCTGGTCCCCCGGAATCTCAAATTATCCATCAAGGCTTGATATCTCCCTTATCTTAGGATGAATTGATAAAGTTATGAGAAAGAAATGAAACAAATAGTAGATTCGCACGATTGTTACAGAATAATTAGGGAGAAAAAATATGGGAAGAAGGAGGTGAAAATTTGGGGGAGAAGAAGA
>NW_024869412.1:0-4018 GCF_013358625.1 Macadamia integrifolia | reverse complement strand
GGGTTTCATATATGACGTTTTGTTTGTTTGCTTTTTTTTTTTAAATACTGTTTAAGTGGACCGAATAATTCCGTTTAATTCGGTTCGGCCTGAATTATTCGGTTTTAAATTCAAATTAGTAAAAAGCGTGTTTTTTACCGAATTTTATTTTTAATTCGGATTCAGTCATAATTTTTCATTTAATTAAGAAAAATTATGTTCGGCCGAATAATTCGCGAATTATTCGGCCGAATTGTTAACTAGGCATTCACTTACACAAGAGGTAGACACAAGCACACACACATAGAGACTTATAAATACATGGTTCGGTCTTCCCAGAGAAGGAAGCCTAATCCATGGGGAAATTCCTCTACTCAACTTACTTGTTTGAGGAGGACTCTTTATCCTTAAATAGAGTTTTGTACAATGGTTGAGATAAGGATAAATTGGAAGGACAGCAATGTGTACAGTTTATATCTCTCCAAATACGGCTATCACAAGTAAACGCTTGATTCCCTATATATTGGGAGAATTCCCTTCAATATTGGGAAGATTTGGTGCAACGGCTTGATCTCCTTTTTTATGAATCACACCAACACAGGGAGTCTAGAGTCCAATGTTCTTTCTCAATAGATCAAGCCCCATAGGTTCAATCTCTTCTATTGTGTTACAGAGCATCCCATCAGAGCCCAAAGAGAGCGAAATCTGTTTCTGGAAAAATCTAGAAAAGAGATCAGAACCATCTGCAGCTCTCAGCATCGGATGAAGCTGAGATCAATGAAACTTGCAAGTTTCAAGGAAGTCGGGGATAGAGAGTTCATCAGAGGCGGTGTTGCAGTGAGGGAGATTCAACCATATAGAGAAAAAAGTGGCGGTCTCGAAAGCTCAACAAGTAGTGAAAGTAAAATGAGGCGTCTCGAAGCTTTTGGCAATGTTGACGGCCCAACCCATGAAGACATCAGAGATGATGCAAAGAGGTGGGCGACCTTCTTGTTGGGACATTCTGGAGATGAGACGACGAAAAGAAGGTCGGAGGGTCTGTGGGCAAAACATTTTTTCCCCATTTTTTTCTTTTTTTCTCCTCCCTTCCTTTTCTTACCCGATAACTCAACTTCATAAATCGGCTTACAAAGTGAGGGACAAGATGATATCAACTCACATCAATTTCCATAAAAATCAATGTGGGATCAACCCATAGGCTAATATGAGATCGTAATATTGTTCTTCTTCTAATTTCTATTAAGCTTAACTCTCGCTCTTTTTTATGGGTAGCACCAACAGCCACACAAAGTTGGATCAATCTCTTTTGATCCTTTTTCTCAATCTCGCAAGAATTTGAAGAAAAACTTCTTCCTGAAAGAACCCCTTTTCTGCGTCTGATGAACTCACAATTCATTCGCTTAAGAAATACGAAGAAATCTCAAAAGGGTGCCTTAGTTCAACTCATCTAGTGAAGTTTTTCGGGTGGGATTTCCAAATTTCTGCGTTCCAAATCACAAAACCGTCTTAGGTGAAGGTTAGAACACCCTACATCAATGGAGGAGAAAGAAGCTCCATTTACCGCTTTTTAAGAATCGAAGAACCCAGTAAGAATGGGGATCGTATCAAGAAAGCTTGAATAGTTTTAATCTGGTCATTGTAATTCACTACAAAATCTCAAAACATCGACCTTGTGTCAGGATAGGGGTAATCCATTCATATCTGTTACAAAAGACTAGAGCTCGACGCGGATCTTAAATGAATAAAAACATCCAAAAGGGCTTATAAAACAAAAATTAAATCACAAAAACGTCTTAGGTTAAAACAAAAATTAACTTTTTTTTTCCATTTAAAACTACAAAATTGCTTCAAGAAAACGTGATTCACGGTCAAATTATCAATTACTCTCTAAGAATGTGGAAACCGAAACGAAAGAAGCATAGATCCAACTACAGAGAAGATACACTTTAGCCCTCACAATGAAGACAAAAAACCCACAATTCAATTAAAGGTTTCACGAAAAAAGAAGAAGAATTTTCAAAAAATTCAGAGATGCGATGATTTTGAAGAAGTCTCAGTTAAAGGCAGAGAGAATCGGTTGATCCCCTTTACTCTATCCTGTCGCTTCGCTTCAGAACAATTGGGTTTTCTTCAAACTTTTTTGCTGGCATAAGTATTGTTTTGGGTTTGAAAAGGGAGTTTCATCCACAGCTGTTAGATCAAAATGTCAAGCATAGGTTCAGAATTTGAAGATGAAGAATTTCTCTTAAATGAGGAAGATCTCCCTCTTCTCAATTCTGTCTTCTAAATAGTGGAATCCCTGTCTTTGCGGCTAATCTTTATCTTGACTCCTAAGAATAAGAATAAGAATAAGAATAAGAATAAGAATGTGAATTTGAAATCGAAATCGTTTATCGAAATCGAATCAAGTCGTTTACGTCGAAGTCGTGAAGCGATTCAGTAAATGATTCAATTTTGATTTCAATTGTTAGACTGATTAATTAAATGGTTTGATTCAGTTTTAACCGTCTAACCCATAGTTTCAAATCGAATTAGCACTGTCAAAATCAAACAGTTTATACCATCAAAATTGACTCTTTTAAACTGCATGACTTACTAAAATAATGAGTTTCATTCCTACGCAATATATATATATATATATATAATGAGTTTCATGTAAACAAAACAATATGAGTTTAATTTAGGGAAGAACAAAGGACCATAGAGACTGTCCAAACTATTCAATATTTTACTCCTATTATGTAGTTTTATATGTTATTAAAACCTTACCCCTTCAATGTCTCATTGCTCATTAAATTTGATACAAGATTACAGTTTTCATAAACAAAGGCAAATTTTAGTAGGTATGCGAATAAACCAGCAAACTGATTGCTAATCGTTTAGAAATCATATAAATATCGTGATCAAAATTGGTAAAATCGTAACATTGACACCATTTAAAAATAGTGAAATCGAACTGTTTATTAAACAATTATAATTTCCGAAAGTGTAACTGTTTAGTAAACAATTTGGTTTTGATTCCAACCAAATAAATGTGAACATAACCAAACCATTTCTTATACACGAAAACTAAACATATTAACATCCTTACTTAAGAAGGTGCTCTAGTCACAAGACCATTCAAATAGAGTTCAAGGTTAGTGGAGTATGGAATAGTTGGAACCCTTTTCATTAATTATTTAGTATTGCTTCCAATTTAAGAATCTCAGTTCTTTCCCTAGACAACAACTTGAAGTAAAGAAGAGGAGTGTAAGTATTTCATTTACTCTCTCTTTATCTAAACAAAAGTGTTCTATACTCCAAATGGCCAAGGAACGAAAATGGGATCATACAAGGACTCACAAAGGCATTAGAAAGTGATCAACCAAGAGAGCCCGTTTGGTAGCGATCCGGAGATGATTTTTTCTGTTTTAGATTCCATTTTAGGAATTTTTTTTTTTTTGATAAGAGATTCCATTTTAGAATAGAAATAAGAGATCAAGTATTTCGTTTTTGTTTCCAGGAAACGAACCGATTCAAGAAGTCATCCATGTGATAAAGTAATCAATTTAAAGATGATCTTTAGGGAAATTAAAGAAGAAATTGTTCCCCAAAAAAACCTCAAATCCCTCTTTTCATAAAACCTCTCCTCTCACGCATCTGTCGCAGCTCACTCCCGTCACTTTCACGCAGCTCTCGCCGCTCAGTCCCGTCGCTCAGGCAGCTCTCGTAGGTATGTCTCTCTCTCGCTCTCAGGGTTCTGTTTTAGGGAAGATTTTGAAAACCAGGGCGAGAGAGGGGACAGTTGCAGGAGTACCTTGGTGTGGATTCTAGGGGTGTTTCTGGGTTTTCTCTTTGTTTGGTAGGGTTCAGTCATTTGCATTTAACCCATATCATGTTTCTGGTGTTCAGATGGGAGGGGAGGAAGGAGAGATTGTTGGGTTTTATCTATTTCAAGTTAATATAGATGTTTTTCTCTTTATGACTGTTCTCATGTGCACAAATTGAATGTTCTTCTGACATGTGATTGCTTTCTAATAAATTGAATGTTCTTCTGACC
>NW_024869411.1:17115-20403 GCF_013358625.1 Macadamia integrifolia | reverse complement strand
TTTTTTTTTTTTTTTTTTGAAAAACCATGATTTATCTGATGTTGTACTTGATAAGTGTCCGGATCAGTGTCACTGCTCTCAAAGAGAAAATGCAAAGGGTCCTTTCTCATTTCCAATCAGGAAACCATCTATGATAATCTTTGGCTGTTTTTAACCTTGGAACTTTAGGACCACGTGGAGTCTCTTTATTGATTAAAATATAGAAAAAAATTAGAACATCTCAATTTATTTCAATATAATAATAAAAAATTAATCAATAAAATAAGTAAAAAGACAAATTAAATACATGGAACACACGATTTATTTAAATTATAATAATCAATACTATAATTCTTAGAAGGAAATAATAAACATTTTAAAATTTAACATACAACCTATCAATACCCTTTCACCAAAAATAAACAATCTATCAGTCTCTAGCCTCTTGCAAGAGATTAGTCATGAATTCGAGTCATGTGGCACGCGTCAGCAAGAAAGAATAACCTAAAAAACAAAAGAATCAGATTTCTTCCTTTTTATCAAATTACTTCTAAAATTTCCTTTTCAATCTTTTTAAAAAAATTATTTCCCTAAATGCTAAGAAAAAAATAATGACCCCAGCAAATCCTATATGCATAATGTATCGAAAGTCAATTTATATAAAGATATGTATTCACATAATTAGACTGAGTTTTCTTTCTCCCATGATGAAGGGAGAATCTTTTATCCATGACCATCAATATCGTCTTATGATTAATGAGATAAAAATTTATGAATTAAAAAATAAAGAACGTTTATTAATAAAATTAGGGTCCAATTATATCATCACATCATCAAAAACTCTCAAATTTCGCATAAAAATTTATTGTATAGATCGTGTATTAATCAACTATAACTATCGAATACCATTTTCTCATGAATTATTGCATTTATCCAAGTGATCCACAAACGCAAAATTCTCTCTTTCACCTGCCCAGCACTATCCTGATGAGCCGAAACTCTCATTTTTTGTTGAATAGTTGTTTGAGTAAATCTTGAATCAGCTCCTCAAAATATTATATATATATATATATATATATATAATGCTTACTCGTAGAGTATAGTTTAAAGGTAGAGAAAAAACAAAATGAGATAAGAGACAAAATTTCATGGAACAAGAGATTCTCAAACTTCGCATAGCAACTTTTTCTTTTCTTTTAAACCTAGGTATTCCTTCAACTTGTACTTTTGATTTGGTTTTTCTAAAGAGAACCTCCTCCTTCAGATCATAAATCTGAAAAAAACAAGACAAACCATTTGATCCTGTAATCAACTTTAGGCCCCACAATCAACATATTGCTTACCTGGCCTTCTATATATAATATTTAGATGTAAACCTAACTGGCCAATATAAGCCCATGTATTTATTAAACTAGATAAAGATGCTAACGAGTTGGTCCATTTGGTTATACCCTTTTTAATAAGAATGTTATGTTACCCAACCTTATAATTTGAAGATAAATTTCATATAATTAAAAACTATCCTTGACATTTACCCACTTAAAATAAGAAAGCTAACTAGTCGGTCAAATTTGATATTTTGTATTAATTAACTGTATATTAGTATTAGATATATGTTTGTCTGGCAAAAGATAATAATTGTTTTCAGATAAAGATCAAATGAGAAGATGAACATGGGAGAGAGCGAGGGTGGTGTTGTGGACAGGTCCTTGATCACTGAACATGATCCTGGAGGTGGACAAACGCTGGTGAGATGTCGTCAACTACATCTAACTGACTTTTGGAAACCCCTCCCGAAGGAGGCTGTCCAATCTGAGGGCGTTCCAAAGGTGATTGGTGATACTAGTGGTGAGAAGAATGTTGGGAGTGGGAGACCGAATCCTCAGAAGAAGTCTTTTACTACTGTGTTCGGAAATGTCATGCTGGATGTGGATTTGCTTCCTGAGCCCATCCAAGCTGGATCGTATACTAAGATCGTCATACCCCAAGATGCCTACGAGGAGCGTTTAGATCGTTTTAAGTTTGCATTGATAGGGAGGTTTCATTGTCTCCAATGGGGAAGGGCTTTATTTTGTTTCAATTTGAGCTTGAAGGAGATATGAATACTATTTGGAGAAGAAATATCATAAAATTTAAGAACCAGATTATTTGGCTTCAAAGGTGGAAGCCAGACTTTGATGTCCATGCTGTTCACAAACCGATAAAATTTGTGTGGATCAGGTTTTCAGACCTACAACTAGAGTACTGGCATGAGAAGATCCTGTTATCCATGGAAAAAGGGGTGGGAAGGCCTGTCGCTCTGGATTGCAGAACTCGGTCTTCTGCTATGGGAAGCTTTGCGAGAGTTCAGGTCGAGAAGGTGATCAGATCCAAGAGGTTGGATGAAATTCTCGTTGAAAGAAGGCAGCCTGGGTCTAGTGAACTGTATTGGTTCAAACAAAAAATCATCTACAAAGATGAGATTAATAAGTGCAGTTTCTACCATATGATAGGCCATGTAATCCAAGGTTGCAAAGAAAAGAAGGTGGCAGACGCTCAAGTAGGAGGTGGTGGCTTTGGAGGTCAATGGTGCCTTAGAGGCAGTGGCCATGGATGGGATCGGTGCTTTAGGGAGAAGATCGGTTGAGGATGGAGCTGAGGTAGCAAATAATCTCGTTTCCAATCAGGGAAAGAGTCCTGCCTTAGATGGAGTCGTTATTCCCTTAGATATTCCTCAATCTAAAGAGAATATGATGTCTAATATGGAAGATGCGATGGGGAGAGGCAATATCGTGGTTGTCGTTCCTTTTGAGCAAAATTTGGTCGCTCAGTCAAATAATGGTTTGGATGGGAACTCTAACGGGTCTTACAACTCAGAACCAGATCATCACATTGGGTCGGCAGCTAGTTCGGGTTGCAAGTTGGACCATGGGAGTTGCTATGAATCCTCTGAGCAGGATGAAGAGGAAGAGTGTAGGCTAGGGGTGTCAATTAGTGGCCCGACCCGACTAAATCGATCGGGACCGACCGTTTATAGACCGGCCCGGCCCGGATCGTCTATTAAACGTGTCGGGCTTGAGCCCGGCCCGTTTATAAATGGTCGGTCTCGGTTTTGCTACTTGGATCATTGGGCGCCCGACCGAGACTGACCGAATAATGCCCGATCGAGACCGGCCTATTGTGCACCGACTTGGCCCGGCCCTTTAATAATTGTAAAATACCTATTTTACCCCCCAAATTAAAGAATAAAAACTAAAAAGTAAAGACATGTTCACATTTTAAATAATGGTTATATTTGGTATCATTTATTGATTTATTGTCATTTTTTTG
>NW_024869411.1:3703-17095 GCF_013358625.1 Macadamia integrifolia | reverse complement strand
AATATAATAGCACATTTTAAAGAGGGCCCGTTTAAAAATCGATTAAAGCCCGTTTAACATTAAACATGTCCGTAGCCCGGTTAAGGCCCGACTAAATCCCGATTAAGGTAGCCTGATTATAGCTCGAGACCGACCGACCGAATATAAAGTGTACCATGCCCTCAATAACTAAGCCCGATTAGTTAAATGGGCGGACACGGTGTAGCCTTTGAAAATCTTCAAGCCCGATTAAGCCCGACCGAAACCGAACCGGCCCGACCAGTTGACACCCCTAGTGTAGGCCATCGGATTCTTTTGAGGAGAGTTGGGGGTAGGAAAGAGAAAGTGTGATGGCTGTGCATTATGCGATTAGGGGTCGTGCCACAGGTAGAGGGCAAGTCATCGGTCTTCTTTGGTGACATCCCATCGAAATCTTCATCAACATATTGATGGGGTATCATGGGATCACCATGAGGATATACTTCAGGTGGATCGGCTGGTTAGTGAGAAGGAGAAGGGCTTGGACATTAGCAGGCACCAGAAAGGGAATTCAGGTGCTTCCCAAGAGCAGACTTGTAGAAAGTCTAATAGAATTGATCTTTAAAAAATGTAATTATGTTAGTTCTCTATTGGAACATCAGAGGGTTGAAGAAGAAGGCTGCTTGATTGGCCTCAGGAAAATTAGTTAGGGAAAATTCTTTGGATATCGTTTGTATTGCTAGCCGATGTTGGAGGTGTAGCAATTTCCAAGAATTTTCTTTAGTAAGCATGGCTTTGATGCTGATTTTATTCACAATTATAAAACTAACAAGGTTCCGAACCTATGGGTTGTTTGGAGAAGAGGTTTATGTAAACCGTTGGTGACTAGTATGTCAGACCAACATATATTTGTAAAGGTATTTTGGCAGTAGAAAGCTTTTTTCCTATCCGTAGTTCATGCAAAGTGCCTCAGGGTTGAGAGAAGGGAGCTGTGGGCAAACTTGGCTGCCTCTTGGCCCGGTCAAGGTCTGCTTTGGATAGTGATGGGAGATTTCAACGCTACTCTCTTTTCTCATAAAAAAAGAGGCCCGGGATCATTCAACATGGGCTCTACAATAGAGTTTGGGGCTATAGTGGATGGGTGTTTTCTTATCCAGGTTCCCTCTCAAGGGTGTAAATTTACCTGGACAAATAATAAAAGAAGGGGGAACATCGTAGTGGTCCTGGATAAGAGCTTCTGCAATGATTCTTGGTTTCCAGTGTTCCAGGAATGCCATCAAAAGGTTCTGACCAGTGGTGCTTCTGATCATGTCCCTTTGTTAGTGGAGTCGGAGGCCATAATCAGGCCGACAAACTATCCTTTTTGGTTCCAGAGATTCTGGACAGAGAATGAGTTTTTTCTCTAGGATGTGCGGGATTCTTGGGGTGAATGGGTGAGTGGCTTCGCCATCTATGTGTTCAGCCAAAAAATCAAGAGATTGAAAGGTGCAATCAAGGTGTGGGCTAGGAAAATTTTTCCAAATATTAGTTTTGAAATAGACGATGCTCTGAAAGGGCTGAAGGAGGTGCAATTTGAGATCAATGCTAATGGAATGGATAACCAAACCTTTAGTCGCGAAGCTGATGCAAAAACTCGCTATTTAAAAGCGATGGAGAATTCTGATAAGCTCTGGGCAGAAAAATCTCAATCTCGTTGGAGATTAGAGGGTGATAGATGCTCGAAGTTCTTCCACGACTCAAAAAAAGTGCGAAGAATGAAAAACTCCATTAGATCTTTGAAAGATGGTGATGGGCAAATTATCTCTGATAAGTCACAGTTGGAAGATTTTGTTAGTGGTTTTTATGAAAATTTCCATAAATCCACTCCTACAACGGAGCACCTAAATTTTTTGGATAGTATTCCTTCAGTGTTGGAGGACCTTGATAGATGGAGGTTGGATTCAATGCCTGTTGATGCTGAAGTTAAAAGAGCGGTTTGGGACCTTGATTCGGAAAGCACCCCGGGTCCAGATGGTTTTCTAGGTATGTTTTATAGAGTGTGTTGGGACCACTGTTAGTTAAAACGGGAATGGCAAGAAAACAGAGATGTACGGTACAGGTTTTAAATAAATAAAAACGATGAATGGTTCAGTCAACAAAATGGTAAAAAAACAGGAAACGTCAAACAGACGAAAACAAACAGTATGAGTATTAAACGTGTAGTTTTCAAAAAAATGAAACAAAAAAAAAGGCAGTATACTCATGTAATTTGAAAGATTATTACCTGTATATCTGCATCTAATGTTCTAAACTACATCAACATCAAACAGTCATGCATATATCATCCAAAATATAGCATCCAATGTAAATTCCAAATTAAAACTTAATACACCATATTAAAAAAGACATGTCCAAAATAAAATAAAAAAATCCATCCATCCATATCATCCAAGATGTCTAAAGAACTCAGTGTCATTATAATAGGTCCAAAGATCAATGATAAAAAAAAAAAAAAAAAAAAAAAAAAAAAAAAAAAAAAAAAAAAGATTAATGAGGAGGCATTAAACTATATGAAGTAGATCCTCCATCAACTCTAGTGTCAGATGGTTCAGGTTCCTCGTCAAGCCTCTCCATTTCAAGCTCAAAGTCTACTATAGGTACGTCACCAAGATTGTCTAAATCAATAGGCCTTAAAACTTTGTGTAGTTGTCTTTCATAATTCTCCCTCATCATAGAGTTCATCCTGATGTACACCAAATCTTTTAGCATCTCTGGGGCTAATCTAATTATTTTCTTTGTTTGTGCTGCATCCCAAGCACTCCAATTACGCTCACAAGGGGAGGAACTACAAGGTTGGCTCAAGATTTTACAAGCAATATTTTGAATCACAAGAAATGCACTACCAATAAATTGCCACCAAATCCCTACAAATCAACATAAGTAAACAAATATAAGAATGTTATATTTAATTAAAAAAATACAATAATAAACTAATTATCTAAGTCACATACTTGGATGGTTAGTTTTCATCATTGTCTGGCCTGTCATATTGAATAACAATGGACTTTTCATATGATAATCAATAACTTCTTGCATGAATTACTCACGATCTTCTAAAGGCACCATAATGTCCATAATAAATTCTTGTGCATTCATAAATTTAGTTCCATCAATATCAAGTCGACCACTAAACATAATTGAAGGATTCAAAAGTGCAATAAAGACATGAACATGATGAATAATTTTCTTCTCTAACCTAAATTGAAACAAGTCCATTATGGCTAAATACTTCCCTCCATCATTCTCCACAAATTTTCTTAATATTTCTTTTGCCCTTTTTATTACTTTATATAAGTAACTTGCAGTAGAACTATCTGAATCAACAAGGTGAAGAATACGAATAAGCGGCTCCATGAAAGCAATAACTTCCTTTACCCCCTCCCAAAATGTATCTGATTGAATTATCCCAACAATTCTCACTGCCATTTAAGCTCTATTGAAATGAAAGGCTCTCTACTCAGATGATGCAACAAAAAACTTCAACTCATTTTCAACAACAATAAGAGATTGCAGCATAAAAAAATAAGTACTAAACCTTGTTTTGCAAGGCTACTTGATATCTCTATTGTTGGTGAATTTCCTCATCAATGCTACAATACTTGTGTGCCTACGAATATAATCCACTACAAGTTTCCCATCTTCTATAACTTCCCTCACCCATTTAACTTTTTTGTGAATATCTTTTGAAAGCAGATTAATCCCATGGGCAGCACAATTTGTTTTATATATATAACGCTATTTTCTAGCCAACATATCACCACAAGAACAAAAGTTAGAACCATTATCTGAAATAAATTACACAACATTTTTTTGTCTAACTTTTTCAATGACATCAGAAATTTCATTGAAAAGAAATGTTGAAGTTAATCTATTTATACCGCACTCAATACATTTCAAAAATACAGCACCCCCAGGAGAGTAAGCAATCACATTGACCCACGACCTTTTCTTTATGTCAGTCCAAGAATCGGACATAATTGTGCAATCTGTGATACCCATGTCACCTTTATGTTGCTAACATAATGCATGATTTCTGCTTTTTTTTTTCTAGCAATCAAACTGGTCCGAAGATTGCTATGACTAGGTACAACATAACTTGTACCATATGCACATGCACCCCTTAGCATCTCAATAAAAGAATTTATCAGAATAACATTGAAGGAAATGTTATTAGTGACAAAAAAATTAATTACCAACATGTCCAATGACTTTTTGTCTTGTTTAGCAGCCATCTCTACCATTGTGGGTTGATGTGTACTCCTAACCTGAGGCATAGAAGGTGTGCTACTTGTGGAACCCATTCCACTTTCAAGAGTATCACTCCTTCTTTTCTTAGTAGATCTACTCAAATTAAATTTTGCTAGGGCATCAGCCTGAATGTGCTTAGGAACTTGGGTGCAAATTTGAACATCATGTCCAGATTGATAAGCTAAATGAGCCTTCATTCGTGAAACACTCCCAGAATAATTTAAGTCTACAATAGTTACATGTGAAACGGGCAAAACCACGTTGCTCTACATGTTCCCAAAATTTATCCTTAGGTCTCACCATTTTGCTTACGCTCAGGTAGCTCAACTTTGAAATACCTACATAATATAATCAAACATCCTTTCCAATCTCAACAAATAGAATAATTAATGTATTATGAATCAATTTACAACAAACCAAATCTAAACCAAACCAATGGAAAGACAATACATAGGCTAGTGGTACATTAAAAAATAAATAAATAAATGAATGGATTATCATGTATCGCAATGGAAAGACAGGCCATTTTGCAACCGTATGTGTCTGCTCTAATTCTGATCAACCTTAAACCTAAAAATAGGGGTAGGGAGTAGGGACAATCCTTTTAAGCTGAGGGCATCCATTGGAGGAACAGTGGACGATGAGTAAATTCCTTTCGGCAAAATTAAATCATAGATTAGTAAATAAAAAGAAAAAGGGATGTAAATTGCCAACATTCAATCTGTTGGGTTCAAAATTATGATACCTTGAAAGTACATCAGAAGCATTAAAATTATACCAAATATATACAAATAGAATAAATGTGTCATGTTCATATCGACTGTTGACAGTTTTGAAACATCAATCAAAATCATGGAGCAAGGAATGCAGATTGGTCCAACATTATGGTCTAATCTGATTAAAAAATCAAATGGTATTGAGCATTATTGGTAGGCTATCGATTAACCAATCATACTATTAGTTGATCAATCGAATCACAATTTTTAGTTTTTGGGGCATTAGGTTTGTACAAGCCATGAAAAGTTTGTATTGTATTCAAGTTCATCATTGGGTAAATGATTAGAAAATAGTCGTTTTAGTAACTCATTTCTAGAAGTTCCCAATACTTGAACACTACCCTGTTTGGTTAGAAATGAGTAAATTTAAAAAAAAAAAAATGAGGGAATGTTCAACTAAATTTTAAGGGTAGAGGTTCCTTCTGCAACTCAGAATAGATAAAACAGAAAACCACAGGATAGTAAACATAAAGGAAACCTACAAAACATCAAGTGAGTGATACTAGCAATGATAGACAGGAAGTAAAAACAAAAGCAAAGGTCAGAATTCACCCATGGTAGGCCACGGTTGGAGATATAAGCTAGATGGAATTTCTTCTGAACAATGAAGGGAGAAGAAGAAGAGGATATGACCAATAGGTAACCCTATCACTACCTATGGCAGAGTCCGCTACTCTGAGACTACTATCAACTGAGGACTGAGGAAGAGGTAGAAGAAGAGGATTTTCTTCTATCGGCTACTGTCGATGCCCGAGTTCCAATGATCTGCTATTGCTACTACCGCCGTCTTCTTAGATCGACTTGCGAGTCTTGCGACTTGCGAGTTGTCTCTTCTTCTTCTTTTCTCTGATTCTGAGGACCGACAGAGAAGAAGCGTTAGGAGGAAGACTCTGCTTGATATCTGATTTCTTTGATTGACCAACGGAGAAGAAGGGTTTAGAGGAAAAATCAGGTTGAGCGAATCCGGGTGACTGGGTGAGAGCAACACATAGATGTGGAACAAGAGATTGGGGAAAAAAACCCTATCGAATGGGTTTCATACCACAGGAGATGAATAGCAATTTGTTAGTCTTAATTCCTAAGGTTGAGGGTGCTATGTCTCTGGATAAATTTAGGCCCCTTTGCTTAGGTTTTTTTTTTTTTTTTTAAAATTATCTCTAAAATTTTGGCTTTGAGATTGTCTGTGCTGCTGCCTAAGCTCATCTCTGAGGAACAGGGGGCGTTCCAGAAAGGAAAAATTATTCATGTTAATATTTCTTTGGTGTCTGAGTTATCTAACATGCTATTCTCTACGACTAGAGGGGGTGGAATAAGTTTGAAGATAGACATTCAGAAAGCCTATGACTCTATCTCATGGAATTTCTTGAAACATGTCTTAAGGAAATTTGGATTTTCTAAAAGGTGGATTGCATGGGTTCATCAGTTGATGGCTTCTGCGAAGTTGGCTGTGCTTCTGAATGGTGGTATGATAAGCTATTTTGGGGTAGAGTGTGGTTGAGACAAGGGGATCCTATATGTCCTATGTTGTTCATTCTGGCTGAAGAAGTCCTGTGTCGAGGTCTTCACCGCTTGGTGGTAGAAAGAAAAATCATTCTGTTGAAAGGCCCTAGAGGGGGGGTCACGCCAGCCCATAGCTTGTTCGCGGATGATATTTTTATTTTTGCCAATGCAACTATTAGATGTGTTCGCCACTTGAATTTTTTTTGCAGAGATACTAGGAGTTCTTTGGGTAATGTATTAACCTTGAGAAAAGTAAATTATTTCTCGGTCATCTTCCTCCTTAGAGAAACTAGGCTATTAAGGAAGAGTTAGGCATCCCTCTGTGTTCTCTTCCTACCAAATATTTAGGGGTGGAGATATTCAAGGACAGAGTTAAGAAAGAGCATGTCTTGCCTATCATGGACAGGGTGAAGGATTGGCTAGCTGGCTAGAAGGGAAAAATTCTCTCCTTGCCAGGAAGGGTGGAGTTGGTGAAGACAGTGATCTTAAGCATGTTGATTCATAGCTTTGTTGTGTACTGGTGGCCTGCATCTTCAATTGCGACTATGAAAAGGTGGATGAAAAACTTCCTCTGGTCAGGGGAGATAGATACCTCGAAGAAAATAGTAGTTCACTGGGATCAATGTTGTAAACCCAAGGAGGAGGGAGGCCTTGGTCTGCGAAGGCTGGGAGATGTTAACATGGCAATGTTGTGCAAATTAGCTTGGAGAATCAAGAACGAAGACTCTATGGCTAGCAGGTTCTTAAGGGGTAGGTTCCTCAACAAAGAAGGCCTGCCAAACAAAGCATACAGGAACTCCTCTATTTCTCCTGGAATCAAAAGAGTTTGGAACTATATTAAATCTAAAGAGAGATGGATTGCTGGAGATGGTAGCAAAATAAAATTATGGAAGGACATATGGGTGGTCAGCAGTCGTTGGAAGAAAGAATTGATATGGATAATGTTGATTTGCGCTCCTTTGTAGGCAAGGTGAGCCGATTTATTGAAAATTTTAATTGGAAGCTCCCTAATGTGGATTCTCTTGGCATGAAAAGTATCTTTGATGATGTTTCTAGAATTCCCATCCTTGAGTACGAGTGCCATGATCGATGTGTTTGGAGTTTAGCCCATGATGGTATTTTTAGCTCCAAATCGGCTTGGGAAGACCTTAGAATGAAAAAAGTTTTTGTTTCTTGGGTGTCCCTTATTTGGTACAAAAAGTAGCAACCTAGAGTCTCTATTTTAGCCTGGAGAGCGATTCATGGCAAGTTGTCTACTGATAAAAAGGTGAAGAATAGAGCAGTCCCAATTGCATCAAGGTGTGAGCTCTGCAAATCTGAAGAGGAATCTTTAAATCATATGTTTGTAAATTGTCCTTTTGTTGTAGAAATCCGAAACCTTCTTTATTAAAGTTTCAATATTAGGTGGTCTGGCATGGGATCACTGCTTGATCTTGCTCAGTGGTGGAAAAGACAGTGGAAAAATGTGTGTTGTAAGGAGGTGTGGAGTTTGGGAATGCTATCGTCTTAGACCTTCTTTGGAAAGAAAGAAATAACAGGAGATTTGAGGGCAAAGGCCAGCTGCCTAGGTATGTGTTTTTCATGGTGGTGGATGATATCAGGAGGAACAAGCCTCACACTTTAGGTGAGGTAAAATCGGTTGTTGATGTATTGTGTTGTGACTGTCTGGGGCTCCCCATCCAGGCTGCTACTCACAGAGACATTTTGGAAGTTTTATTGGTGCAAACCTCCCATAAATTGGATTAACCTTAACTTTGATGGAAGTTCGTTGGGTAATCCTGGTCATGCTGGTGCAGGAGGAATTTTTTGGGACAACTTTGGCAGAGTTCTAGCCACTTATAAAGTGTTCATGGGGGTAACAGGTGTATTTGAAGCTGAAGTTGAAGGGTTAATGGAGCGGCTCATGTGCGCTAAGGAAATGAATTTCAATCAGCTGTGGGTGGAATCAAATTCCAGTGCAGTGGTTACTTCGCTTCATCAGAAGAAAATTCCTTGGTTTGCCCTTCAGAGATGTTCGACAATCCTCTCTTTCTTAGCTAGCATAAGCTGGAAAAATCTCTCACAATTATAGAGAAGAGAACTGTCACACCCCGTTCACACAGAACCGGGCCAGTGACCGGGTTAACACCGGGTAACCCAAACCTGCCAGGATCATCTAATACAGTATCCAACCACAGCATACACACAACTAAGAAAGTGTTCATCAGTTCAACGGAAGACTTAAATTTACCTATAAATATTCCCATTATACTTGATACCCAAATTGTAATACATAGTTAAGTACATGTGGGCCCGCAGGCATGATATTTACATAAAAGAATACAATTTACATATCAAGTACACAAAAGGGATAATAAAAAACACAAAGGGTATAGCTCAGTTCGGTATCAAAAGTAAAGCTCAGCTTGGCATCAAAGGTAAAGCTCAGCTCGGTATCAAAAGGTAGAGCTCAGCTCGGTATCAGAAGAAGAACTCAGCTCGGTATCAAAGCTGCGGTCTCGCAGCACAGCCCTAGCACGAGCAATCTGTGCCGTGCTCTAATTCCTCAGGGACCCACCAATCCTCTTTAGGGAATTCAACTGTGGGGCCCGACCCGTGCTCTTCAGGTTGATGACCTGTAAAATCATCTAAAAGAGGTACACACGTGAGATGAGCTCACTAGCTCAGTAAGTGAAAAGAAGGACCACACAACAGTCCACACAATAAATCACAACCATATGCATTATATGCTATGCAATTCATTTTAATCACTTCCACCTAATCAACATTACTAAGTCTTTGGTTTAGCGCTACTACAACCACAGTGCGCGTATACTCCGGGTACGAGTTACGAACTCCATCCCGTGATACGCCCATAAGGCTGTCGGAGAAGGCCCACCGTGAGTACTCAAAAAAGTAAAACATACTGACCACCAACTCTCAACATAAAGTAAATGATAAAAATTAAAGGTGCTGACTCCAGCATTTTAAAAGCAGTACGATTGGCCCTCTTGAATATACCACCGGGGTTGCCGACTGTCCTAATGACCAGCCGGGCGTATGTCTAACTGCCACAGTGACCCGAAAACTGCGACCACTACTTCCCCCCAAATGGTAACCCAACACCTCAACCCCTGTTGGGAAGGGTCGTAGTATGGGAAGGTCCTACACCGCATGCTCCTATATGACATAGTACGATTGCATAGTGCCTTTGCGTCCCATTCCATGGGCCACCAATGTACTCATTTCCAAGCCAACTACGGCATCTAGTCTATTAATGCATTATGCACAATGATGTTAACATTCATCTCATAAGCACATCATCATTTAACATTGAGAAAATAATCACAACATACATGGTATAAGATAATGTGAGGATGGCTAAGCTACATATAATTTACATGATGACATGGTTAATCTAGATACAATGGAATGATGCACAACAAGCCTTAAAATAAGGCCAAACATCCTCTCTCCATTTACTTATAGTGTACAGGGACTCACGCTCGGTACGGGTGAGATCCGGTGCGAGAAGCGTACGTTTTGGTGAACCTAACATAAGTGAATGGGGTTAGCATTTCACCATTTTGGAATCAAAATTAATACGATACAATGATAAAATCACGTTTAGAATCCTAAAAGAAGGTCGCACGTCCATTTTGGGTCCGTTCAGACGTAAAAATCACTTTGGGAGCCTCTCGGGTGGGTCGGACAGCCCACCTGTCATGACCCACCAGTCTTCTCAGGTGGGCGGGTCGGCCCACCGGTTGGCCCGTCGGTCCAGCCCACCGGTCTTAGTCAAGGGCCTGCCTTCTCAGGTGGGTGCCCTCAGGTGGGCCGTTTGGCCCATTGGTCTTGGCCCACCGGTCTTGGCGGAAAAATGCCATTTTCCATGAAACCTTTCCCAACCTTTGGGGAATCAAATGGGGCTTTTTTAAACCCATTTTTCACACATTCAAGGTCTCATAAGATGATCCTAACTTGGATCTAGGTTAGATTTAAGGAATGGAAGCCATCTTACCTTCTTTGCTCAAGAACTCTTTCAAAAACCCCCAAAATCACTTCAAATCACCAATGCTTCTCCAACCTTGTAAACACTTTTTCAAATCCTTCAAAATCAACACATAAACCATCTATTAAACCTTAGATTCATCATCTCAAGGGGGATTTACAAGACCTCAAGAAACTCTACCCAAATCAAGGGTTTTACTTGGGTTTGGTGAAAGTTTGAGAACATAGCCTTTGCTCACCTCTAAACGTAGATCTCGTGTTGGAGATCACTCTTCCGGCGTCGAAATGGGAAGATCAAACCTTGGCGCCGCTTAAATCCATTTCTTCTTCCTCTTCCTTCCCTTTTCATCTTCTCCGTTCTCTTTTTCCCTTCTTTTCTCACTCCTCTTTACTCTTCTCACCAACGCCCGAGTGTCATAAATGAGAAAATGAAAAACATAATAATAGCTATTTATACTTTCTGAAAATCATTAGTAGCACATGGGTGGGTCACTCAGGTGGGCGGATGCGCCTACCTGTGACCGCCCACCTGAGGGCCGAAAATTGGCCAACAAGTGGGATTTTGATGGAATTCGTCTCTCGGCAAGAATCTCACTCTCGGTATAAGATATATTATACGTATACGCTTTAAAATACGGCTACATACCTGCTTTATCCGTACATGACCTTATGATATGTGCATGTACACGGGTTGGGTACACCTGTCTCCTCTGGCACTGACTCGAACTTGTCTGGCCAGCCGGTGTTTAAGGTCACCATTGCCATCATGGTCCATAAGGAACCCGCCTTAACTCTCTCCGGTTTGGGTCCTGCATGGTTAAATCGGGTCAACTGTGTAATCAAACCGGGTTTAAGAAGTAGGGTATTACATAGATCATCTATTAAACCTTAGATTCATCATCTCAAGGGGGATTTACAAGACCTCAAGAAACTCTACACAAATCAAGGGTTTTACTTGGGTATGGTGAAAGTTTAAGGAATCTAGCCTTTGCTCACCTCTAAACGTAGATCTCGTGTTGGAGATCACTCTTCCGGCGTCGAAATGGAAAGATCAACCCTTGGCACCGCTGAAATCCATCTTTTCTTCCCCTTTCTTCCCTTTTTCCACTTCTTTCCCTTCTTTTCTCTGTCCTCTTTACTCTTCTCACCAAACGCCCGAGTGTCATAAATGAGAAAATGGAAAACTCATAAATGCTATTTATACTTTCTAAAATAACTAATAACCACATGGGTGGGTCACTCAGGTGGGCGGATGTGCCCACCTGTGACTGCCCACCTGAGGGCCAAAACTTGACCAACAAGTGGGATTTTGACAGAATTCGACTCTCGGCACGAATCTCACTCTTGGCATAAGATGTAATATACGTATGCGCCTTAAGATATGGCTATATACCTGCTTTATCCGTATATGACCTTATGATATATGCATGTACACGGCTTGGGTACACCCGTCTCCTCTGGCACTGATTCGGATTTGTCTGGCCAGTCGGTGTTCAAAGTCACCATTGCCATCATGGTCCATAAGGAACCCGCCTTAACCCTCTCCGGTTCGGGTCCTGCATGGTTAAACCGGGTCAATCATGTAATCAGACCGGGTCTAAGAAGTAGGGTATTACAAGAACTCTATTGCGGATTACTTGGCGAGGGACGCTGCAAAGTCAAGAGTATTTACTGATAATGTGACTTTACCATCGCACATTCAAGATATGCTGGCTAGAGTTGCTGAAGGAAGACCTGATTACTGTTTTGAGTAGTGCCTTTCCTTTCCCCTACTAATGGCAATGCCGTAGGTGGGGGACAGGTTTGGCATGTGTTTGGGTATTGTTTCTTTTGGTTGTTGTTCTATCTTTTTTTTTCTTTTTATTTTAATGAAATAATCCTTTTAGCAAAAAAAAAAAAAGATATATGTTTGTCCTTGTGTTTATACCTAATATTATTCGCAATTTTAAATATTTTGTTTATATGGTTGTTACATTATGTGCCCTCAAGAATAATGATTTTAAAATAAATGTGAGTATACGTATAAAGCTATTTATATTAAATTGTATTACAAGAAAATAGTAAATGGGCAATTGTCTTTTGTTTAGAATAAGATTCTCAATCGTGGTTTGTGATTTATTCCTAGACTTAGATCAAATTTTACAATGTGTTTGATATGATTTAAATGCTAATTGAAAGATCCCAATCCAAATGAAGCATTTAAAATGTTAAAATATTAATGATTGAATCCTATTCGTTCAATTAAAATATTTTTTAAACTAGTAATGGTGTAATCTGAAGGTGTTTGTCATGATTAAAATGCTATATTAACAATCACAATCCACATAAAATGTTAAAGAAATATAAAATGTGATGTTAAACTATATCCTTTTAATTAAAATCTTTTGATAGATATATGTACTTAGAGCATTTATCATATGTTGACATCTCCTTAACAACGTTTATGCTTGGGTATTTTAAATATTGTTTTTCAAACGTTAAGTACCTCAAGTGCAAGCGTATCAAAAGAAATTTGACACATTATATTTGGTTAACTACATTTGTAACCCTTAAGAGAATTTGGTGGGTTAGCACAAAGTCAATCGACCTAGCAGTCATGGGTTTGAGTTAGGAAACAATCTCTTCGTGATGTGGAGGTAAGATTTCATATATTTGACCCTCTCAACACCCCAAACAAAGTCAATCGACTCCAATTACAATTATTATGGATTCTTCACTTATTACTGACTCTAGTCGATATGGCTAACTCTAATCTCTCTTGGGATGATTCGAATATAAATTAATCTGATTCTAAGTTCGAAAATCTTATCCATTACACTCTCATATCTCAATTCAAAAACATTAAGAAATAAAAAATGTATTCCCTTTTTTTTTTTTTGTG
>NW_024869411.1:0-3683 GCF_013358625.1 Macadamia integrifolia | reverse complement strand
GCGTGTGCATGTGTGTTGGGGGGGGGGTTGGGTAGATAAAGAACCACTAAAGGTCTTTTATAAACTAATAATATTGGAAATACAAGCTTCAAATCAATTACGACCAAGATACCATCACAAGAAGATTGATGATACTATTTTCAGGTAGAGTAGCAGCAAGCCAGGCTAGTTCGTGTGTTTACCTTGTGTGGTATTGATTCGGATCAGTCTGTATCAGATAAAAATATCTTTAGTTTTCATTTGAAAATGATTTTTAAAATTTTTTTATCCTTTGTCGATAGATTTTGTACTGATCCACTGATACAGTATCGCTTCAGAATTAAAATCAGTTTCGACTGATACGGATCCAATCCACACTACCCGATCCGATCACCTTGCTCCAAAATCCAAATTCCAAAGTCAATTTCCGGAGAACACACAAACCATGTGGCCCTTGAAAGGAGGTGGGCCCCAGTCAAAGTCGTCGAAGAAACATAGGAAACGGAAAAAATTGGATCCAGTGAACCTTTTCAATTTTTTTCTTTTCTTTTTTTGGTAAATCGCTTCATGGCATGGCAAGGGTCAATGTCAGAATCAGTATCGTGTTTTATGTGTGATTCACCCTTAAGTAAGACTTATTTTGCTATCCATCCTTTTCTCGGTTTCCTTGGTGGTAGGAAATCATTTTCTTCGTTTTCAATCAATTCCTCTATAGCAGGTGCGATTAATCAGGAGGAGTAAGAGTAACAAAATCATCGATAAATAGATACAGTAGTTGTAGCAGGCTCAGTAGCTACAGTGGTGTTAAGGAGTCAGAGGTTATGTTTGATAACCAAGATAAGAAAAGAAAAGAAAAGAAAAAAATTTGAATTTCAAGAGAGAGATAAACATATAAAAAATCATTGTGTAATCACACTTTCTTGTGTTATTCATTTTCTTGTACTATTTTCTTTTCTTGGTAATCAAACATAACCTAAAGGACGATTACCATTTCAACCTACTGTTGGGTTTGAGGTCGCCAAGCCCAATTCCAATCTAAGAAAAATCATTTAAGCCTATAATTGTGCTTGGGAAACAGTCTTTGCTATAGAGTGGAGGTAAGCTAGGCTGTATACATTATGATGATCTTCAAATCCCACAATTTGAATACACTTTTTTATTATGAGTTTCCCTTTGATTAGCTCATTAGATTTATGGTTTTTTTTACAGAATTGATATGGATAACATCTTCAAAAACTAAATCCAGACGCATATGAGCTACATATCAAATGAAGCTAAAGATAAAAATAATATCATTTCTTTCTCAGAATAAGAGAAGGAAAAAAGAAAAATCCAAACAAATTAGGATTTGTACAACAATACTATCACCATATGATACATGTAAATATGACATGCAAGGCTGATCATTAGCTAAATTTCACCATCGATCAGTAGGGAGATTGACAATTGCACATCTTCCAAACATGCTTATGCCAATTGCCAAATTTGGTGGCTGATCTCAATGATATGACCTACTAGTTATGGGGTTTCATCTTTTTAATGGTTTTTTTTTGGGTAAAATTTAATGGTTCTTTAAATGTTCATGTTCAATTGTTGACTTAATTTCTTAGACATTTTAAAGTTGATTAACTGCTTGTGATGACAGATGATTAGGTTGGTCTTAAATTTCAACCATGATGATGTGAAGATGTACATTAAATTTCGGTCAAAGGAAACTACCATGGGACAATTATTAGATTGTGTAGGAACTCCAAAACCTGAACAAAATTAGGTACTGAATGTAACCTAGAAAATTAACTAAGAAAACCCACAAAGATCGAGAAAATAAAAAAATATATTGCATGGAAATGATAAGTTATGAATTTAGATATTTATTTATGGAAAAAGTTTTCCTTTATCGCTCAATGAAGGAAGTGACACTCAGGATGTGATCCCCAATCTCTCCCCTGTTTTAAGCTTTTAATAGGCCACAATGAATTGATGCCTCTGGAAAACTCACTTCTTTATGAAGGACGTAATCCGTACTATATAACAACAAATAGGATCTTGTCATACATTCATGGAATCACAAATTAAACCATAGGGGTCGACACATACCGTTCACCATCGACTGTGAATAATTCGCCACTATTATATCCTTCTGCAAACCCAAGCACGAACACAATGTATTCTTTAGGTTTCTCCCACTAGCCCCTTAATGTTCTCTTGGTGATGGAGCCAATAATGAGAGTAACGTTAGAGTAGGAGGTGGACTTAGAGTCCTATTAAATAAAGTTTGTGCACCCTCCCATCAAGGTGTGCCAAATAGGGTATGACTCTTTTTCCTAATTAGACGAGGAGTGGATTTTCTATTTGAAATCCAATTCTATGAGATTAATATCGATCAATTATCTAATTGGTATATGGGACAATAATAGAGAATATTCTAAAGAATATTCTTACAATCTCCCACTTGAACCATATGACCACATAATAACAATATCAAACATAATTTGGATTCCAACATCATACTGTAGTATTTGAAAGTAAACCCATCAACTTTATGTCATCACAATCATAATATCATATTTGAATAAAACTACTAATGTGGATCATGGCGATTACATATCATATAACGACATACTCCCTTTCATAGTCACAACACTAGTAATCTCATCCAAATAGGTGCAAAAGTGGGGAATAGACTAGAAAAGTCTATTACTGAATGGTTCAACATAATATCTCACGTATATTAAATAAAATATGTACACATAATATTAAAGTGAGAAATATTCAGAAACAATAAATATCATGATCATTTAAATAAGTAAAAGTGTCTAACATAATATGACCATTACATCAAACTTTACATAAATCCATATCCATTACAAGATCTGTAAAGTATTTAGGCGCTAATGCCTTGGTCATAGAATCAGCAATCATCAGACTTGTCTTGATGTGTGTAATAGACACTTCTTTTTTTTTTTTAACTGATTCATTCACAAAATTATACTTTACTCCAATATGCTTCGCTCTACTTGAATGCTTATCATTCTTGGAGTAATATATGGTAGCAACATTGTCACAATATATTCTCAACGGCTTCAAAATGGTGTCGATAATCAAAAGTTCTAAGATAAAGTTTCATAACCAAATTGCCATAGATGTGGCCTCAAAGCATGCCCCAAACTTTGCTTCCATAGTAGAAGTAGAGACATAAGTCTATTTCTTGGACTTCCAAAAAACCGTCCCACCAGTAAGTAGAAAGATGTATCCTGATACAGATTTTCTACTGTCGAGGCATCCTGCATAATCAGAGTCTGAATATCCGATCACTTCCAATTGATCAGATGCTCTATAAGTAAGCATGTACTCCCTAGTCCCCTTTAAATACCTCATCACCTTCTTTACTGTAACCTAATGATCCATGCCAGGATTACTCACATATCTGTTTAACATACCAATGGTAAAACTGATGTCTGGACGAGTACAAGTCATTGCATACATAAGACTCTCTACTGCGGAAGAATAGGGAATATTCTTCATTTGTGCTCTTTCCAGATAATTCTTTGGGTACTGATTTAGATTGAACTTATCTCCTTTGATAATGGGGGAAACACCTGATTTGTTACTCATCATGCCATATCTTTTCAAAACTTTGTTAATATAGGTTTTCTGTGATAGCCTAAGTATCTGATAAGATCTATCACGAAATATCTCAATGC
>NW_024869410.1:10891-20539 GCF_013358625.1 Macadamia integrifolia | reverse complement strand
ATATACTCCCCCACTTTGTCATAACGAACAATTTTAATTCTGGTGTCAAATGGTGTACATACTATATGATAAAAAATTTTAAAGCCATCATACACATCATTCTTGTGCTTCATCAGAACAGTCCAAGTAGCATGGGAAAAATCATCAACAAAAGAAACAAAGTCGCGAAAACCAAGTAAAGAGGTAGTAGTAGAGGGCCCCCAAATATCAGAGTGCACAATGTGAAAAGGAAGAGTAGATCTATTACCATGATAAGGATAAGAAAAACTACAATGTTTAGCAAAAATACATGGTTCACAATGAAATATATAAGAATTGGGAAAAGAAGTAAATAAATGAGGTAATTGTTTCCTCATAACAACAAAAGATGGATGTCCTAAATGTTGGTGCCATAACATCACAGAATCCATAGAACTGCTATCAATACGTCCACACATAAGACTGAGTAGTAACTAAAGGAGGTGATTGAGGTTCAAGTAGGTAGAGTCCTTTCTCTTCACGTCCACTACCAATAATCCTCTTCGTCACCAGATCTTGAAAGAGAAAATGAGAAGGAAAAAAAAGTGACACAACAGTTTAAGGATTTTTTCAAATGACTCACAAACAAGAGATCATGGGTAAGGTCAGGAACGTGAAGAACAGAATTAAGAGAAATGGAAGAAGTAATAGGAATGCTACATTTACCAGAAATAGAGGAAAGGGAGCCATCGGCAACCCCGACCTTATCTCTACTAGAACAAATAGAGTACGTATCAGAATAATGGGACGTACCAGTCATATGATCCGTAGCACCAGAATCAATAACCCAAGATGGTGTTGTGAAGGGGGCAGATGAGGAAACCTACAATGCGGAAGTTGAGGAATCTGGCACTGTAAGAGAAGAAGATGATGAGCCTCCCAGTTGAGGCATGACCCTGCGGAATGCTGCAATATCCTCCCTAGTAAGGGAACTGTGCTTTGCCTGTGGGCTAGGAGAGGAGTAGACCCTGTAGTAGTATGCTTGACCTCAACACTGTGGACTCTACCTCCCCCACTACGTCCACCACGAGCACCACTAGTACCACCACGCATGCCAGGAGGTCGACAATGAAGAACCCAGCATCTATCTTTGGTGTGCTCAGACTTCCCACAATGATTACACCATCTATCATCCCCACAAGGTGGACCTTGGCCTCTGCCACCACCACGCCAATCTTTCTGAGAGCTAATAGTAAGAGCTGACCGCTCAAGGCAAGGAGCATGTGCCATGGCCACACGCCTGGTCTCCTCATCCTACATAGCTACACACTTCATCAAGAGATGGAAGTGGAGATGGCCCAATATCCCGATCGGCTCATACTCAGGATTCAACCCACCAAACAAAATAAGAACGCGCTCCTTCTCAAGTGTTAGCTTTATCCTCCAGATTGGACAGTTGGAGGTCTCTATAGTTATCATACTCCTCTCAAAGACTAATGATAGTGTTGTAGTACTCAGAAATGGTTGTATCCCCTTGCTTCATGCCAATAACCTTCTGAAGTAATTGATAAACCTTGGCCGAGTCACCCACATGTACAAAGGTTTTAGTAACACTGTCCCAAATATCCTTGGCAGTTTCTTTCCTCATAAACCTTCTTCCAATCTCAGGTTTCATAGAAAAAATAGCAATGTCATAACAGTGGAGTATTCAATCTCCCACTTTGGATATGTCTGGTCATCCGGGCTAGGAGCCTTAATGGTACCTATTACATACCTTAGCTTTCCCTACTCCGCAAGGAAAGCTTCACAGAATGAGCCCAATCCAAATAGTTGGTGTTGTCCAACTTCACAATAGAAATCTAAGTTTGTGGGTTATCAAAAACCATAGGG
Organism: Macadamia integrifolia; assembly: GCF_013358625.1. Classification (NCBI taxonomy): domain Eukaryota; kingdom Viridiplantae; phylum Streptophyta; class Magnoliopsida; order Proteales; family Proteaceae; genus Macadamia; species Macadamia integrifolia. Next base: position 18,691 of record NW_024869410.1, on the reverse strand, counting down.
GTAGAATGAGTAGAACCACTATGCACTGGTTGAAATATCTCCAAAAAGGGCACCAATGCCACTATCATCAGACATATTGTAGATAAAGGATCGCACATAAGATGGGGAGTACACACTCTACCCAAAAATTGCTTTCCCTGAACCAGAAAAAAAATCCAGCCACCAATCCAAACATACACTTCAAAGGAATTCACACAACCTTCCTTTTTCAAGGTGTAGAATCATAACATAGGAGCTCAATAGCCCTAGACATCATACCTCATAAACAAATAGCAACCGGAAGCATCACAGGCACTATTTTAGAGGTAAAAAACACCAAAAACAGGGTTGGCAGTACCCTATATGCACTAATATTTTGAGTTGTGGCTGCCCAACTCAAGGAGGCTTGTAACGAGACCAAGAGGGCTAATAGTACACCCTAGGGCGATCCAAATGGGCCTGATTTCAGCTCCAAAGCTGACCAAATGAGAGAGAAAGGGGAAAAATACTCCAGGGCTAGCGGTGAGCTTACCTAAGCCTAGTTTTGGGTCTTGCAACTTGCAAGTGTCTCTTTCTTCAAAGAAAAACTCCCCTTGGTGTCTCCATGGTCTCATTGTATGCCTCTCTTAAGGTATATTCAATCTTCTTACATAAAATGCCCTTTCCTTGGAACCCCTTTGTAACCTAGGGTTCCAAAGAGAATAGAAGAAGGGAGGAGACTAGTAGCTCGACTCTCAAACCAACCTTACAAGCTCTGATACCAAGTTAGATATGTGAATGGAGAGGAACAATGAGATGTGAGATAAAGAAGAAGATGGAGAAGTAGAAGAGGGAGAAGAGGAGAAAAGGATGGTATGTTGGAATAGTGTGTTATGAGAGAAATCTCTCTAACACCAATATATCCTTTACTAATATATTTACAAGATATTACACAAACCTCCCTAAGGAGGGAAATTACACATACCTCCCTAAGGAGGAAAATGAAAATAAAACATAATGAGACAAATTACTAAAATTCCCTTAGAGAAACATAACTAATATCTCTAACACTCTCACCAACAGCTATCTCAATTGTTAAAGAATTCTTTCTCAAAATTTTGGGAGCACAAAGCTGCAATTTCATTAATAGATTCGTGTTCAATTTTTTAACCCCTTACAGACCTATATAGAAGACTCAAAACTAACTCAAACACTAAAAAGGAAAGGCCAAACTCAATCCCTAACTAATTAGAAAACCTAAACTTACTAGAAAACTGAAATAACAAAGAAAATAAATTCAAAACAAGACTCTGACTAAACTAATAAATTAAATCTCGTTTTCCTACTTTCTACCCATATTTTAGGCTCATTAAAGTGGCTCATTACAAAGAAAACTCATGGGATCAAAGGCCCAATACATTCATAACCCAACTCAAGGCCTATTTCTAATAAAATAAGCCCATTAAGTGACTTATCTTCATCAGCAACCCATTTCCAAGCCTACATCTAATGCAGCATTTAAACAAACAACATGCATTAGTATGGCAATCATGGTACCAAAATCCTCCCTCGGCCACACCAGATCGCATTTTCCTTACACAACATGCAAGTCAAGTAATATAGATTAAAGCATGTACAATTCAAGATATAACTTTGAAATATGTAAACATATGCATCATACAACAATTCATATAATTGAAAACACTCCATAAGGAAATCAGACCAGCCCACTCACTTGTCAGATGACTCGGAAATATAGCCTGGAATAAACATCTAAATACACCCCGATAGGCCTCACCGAGAAGTTTGTCTCTGACCTAAAACCATGTGTAGTAGTGTGTCAACTTATGCACTAAGAATCCCCAAAAAAATATGGGAACAACACAGTTTAGGTCCACTGGTAGATGGCACCGGTTGATTGAGGATGACCGGTAGATGGCACCGGTTGATTGATAGGTAACAAAAAGTCCTTAATAGGCTGTCTACCAGTAAATGGCACCGGTTGATTGAGGATCGACCGGAGGTAGTCCGAGAACTATTCTTCAGTTCAGAGTTTGACCACCACAGACCTATGGTCATTTTGGGTCCGTAGGGATTGTGGAGGATTACCCCACCTTCCATTTGAGCTCAACGGACTTAAGTCTACTGTCTATAATGGAAGTTACAATCTAATATCCGATTGTAGCCTTAAAAACCTAGGATAGAATAGAAGTAATTCCAACAGCTTGTAAACCAACTGTCATTGGTTTGAGGGTGTGCAAGAGAGTTCAATACTCTCAAGGAAACACAAACACCAACTGCCTATAAGGCTCAGCACTGAAACCAAGCAAAAATCTTTAACCTTAGGTCTTATGAACCTTAAAATGAAAAGGGAGGGTTGAGTGTGGACAGCAGCCTCAATGCAATCCAAGCTCCTTCTCCCTTTCTCCTTCTTCTCCTTTCTTTCTTTTCTTCCTCTTTGTTGCAGTTGCACGATGGACTTAGAGAAAAAAAAAAATCTTTTGATTTGATTCTCTTTGGATTTAGAAACAATTTCTTTTGTATTAGTTAGTTTCTAATTTTAAATTAGTTTCCATTTTCAAGTAGTTTCCATTAATTATTTGATTTTTCCTTTATAATAGTCATGTAATAGAGAAGAACTCAGTTTTGAGATTTTGAAGAATAGAAATTTGATTAAGAGTTTTGGGTTTGAAACCATGGCTGCAGATTCCCCCTTCTTCCTTCTCTGGAATTTTCCCATCTCTTTTCTTCCATTCTTTTACTTCCCCTTTATTTCTTCTCCTTCTTTTTTTTTAAATTTCTGGTTTTTCCTCCCTTACCCTGCTCCAGGCGACAGTACCATGTCTGAAAGGAAGCTTCACTGAAGCTTGGTCTCCAATCGAATGACACTGAGATTTGGGTGGACTGAAGGACCCTCTTAGGCAATCAGAACCCTGGGGTTTCTCCCCTCAAACCATCCTCTGTATGAACAAATCAATCGATTGCAGGTTCTGGTTTTCCCTAATACCGCCAGGTCTGAATAGCAGGGGTTACTGTACCTCTTTGCTTTCTGTTTGGGGTCTTCTCCTATTGGAATCACGAGATCAGAAGATATCCAAGCTTCGACTACAAATTTTGGGCTGAAACAATGGACCTGGAAGGGCCTCTCACTACCGCCAACTTTCCCTCTTGCTGCTGTGTTATTGCTTGTGTCGTGAGGTTGAAGACAACCTCATAAATTAGGTTTTACATCTTTACTTAATCAAATTCTAGATTTACCCCTCCCTCATCACATATTATTCCTTGTTTGCCGTTTACTAGCTTGGTGACTTATAATTACTATTCTGCCACTCTTTATTAGAAACACCAAATTAATTCCAGAACTGAGTTTTCTTTGGGATTAATTCCAGATCTGTCCTCATTAAGCTATTTCACTCAAAAAGGGGTTTTTAAGTTGTGCCTTAAATTACATTACTGCCATTGATTTGTTTAAATTGAATTATTTGTTAATTGTGGGCCCATAAGCGATCCGATTTCAATCTCTTGGAACCCGGATCCGCATCACTCTTCCTCTCACGGTTCTAGACTTGTGTTATGAGCCTTTTAAGGCTCACTTCCTTACATAGGCTAATACACACCGGGCAACCCACCGCTCACCGACCGACATGGAGACGTGGTTGGTCGTACAGGTTTTGCTAATATGCACCGTCATGACCCATCGCTCGCCGACCGACAAAGAGATGAGGGTAGTCGTACAGATTCTACTAATACGCATCAATGGCATGACCCACCACTTGCCGAACAGCACAGGATCCCTAGCAGGCACACACAACCCCCTGGAGGCCCAAAAGTGCTGGCTTAGTTGCAGAAGCATCAGCCCCTCCAGGATCAGCAAGAGAATCTGTGCCACAGGGACGAAACCCCATAAGGAGAGTAGACCCACCAAGGAGATCAAGTCCCCCAAGAAGGACGAGTTGACCGAGGCACAACTCACCCTTACCCGCTGCTCGGAGTCCCCGAGACAAGGATAATGACCCATGCAGGGGAAGAGAGAATAGACTGAAGCGTAGGGATCTCCCACATACTCGCAAGCGACAAAGGGAAAGAACCGAAGCTGCATGTCTGACATCCACGAGCTAGACGAGAAATTAAACAGCCTGAAGAAATCAGACACTGGAGTACCAGCGTTTCCAACCCACGACCCTTTGTCTGACGAGCTAATGAATGCTCCTCTTCCAAAGAAGTTCAAGATGCCAATCTTCATCTTGTACCATAGGACGACCAACCCAGTGGACCACTCATGCCATTATAGTTCGGTAATGTCCGTCCAAGGAAACTCAGACGTCGTTGTGCTGAGCATTCCCAGCCTCTTTGAAAGGAGCTACCTTAACTTGGTTCTCAACCCTGAAACCCAGGTCCATCAATAGCTATGATGACCTGGGGAACGCCTTCATAGCCCATATCCAAAGCAGCTTTTATCAGACAACAGAAGGCATCCGTAAGCCTCTTCACCACGAAGCAAAGCTGCAACAATTCATTCCAAGACTACCTCAGTAGATTAACTGAAGCCACTCTGGAGATCAAGGATCTCGAGGACGGTGTAGACCCACAATGCCCATTTCCATAGGGTGAACCATGAGAAGCTCGTCAAATCCTTGTCGAAGAAGATGCCGGTAGGTATAACTGAGCTGCTAAAGAGATGCCACAAGTACGCAGCCATTGACAAACACTTGGTAGCACGCAGATTGCCGCGTCAAGCTAGGACAAGAAGAGGACCACCGAGCACTAAGGACGAAGAGCGTGACCCAAAGAAGTCTCGGATGATGAGTCCAGATAACCCGCCCTTAAATCAATTCCGGTCCAAAATTTTTATGGAAATGAAGGGCAAGAGGATCATCTGCTGGCCAAGGCCTAAGCAGACAAAACCTGAGGAACGTGATTCCAAAAATTTCTGCAAGTTCCATAGAGATACCAGTCATCATATATGATGAATGTCTGCAGCTGAAGAAGGAAATTGAAGATTTGATCAAGGTTGGTTATCTCAAGGAGTACATCAAGGGTCAAGAAGATGACCGATCGACTGACAAGGTGTTAGAGATATTAATTATGTTGCTCTAAGGATAGTTTGGGAACTAGTTATGTTACTAGTCATGTTACATTTTATTTTTTCCTTTTTACCTCCCTAGGGAAGTGTGTGTAATTCCTCGTAATATATTAGTGAAGCAATATATTTGTGTTAAGAGAGGAATTACTCTCAACACACGATTCCACCATTCTATCTTCTCTTCTTCTTCTTCCTCTTCCTCCTCCTCTTCTTCTTCTTCTTCTCCAATCTCTCATCTCCTTGTTCTCCTCCCATTCTTATATATTTTAACTCAAGTAACAAGGAGAGCCGAGCAATCGGCAATAGAAGTCACAGAGAGAGGATTTTAGGTCTACGAGCGACAAGCAACCTACCGGAGACACAAATCAACACAGTAGCCCTATCATACTCACCATCCTTATGAGGTCGAGGTCGAGTTCATAGTCAGTCAAGAAGGCCAAAGCACACACTCGTTTCAATGCGCAACCAAGGAGCCGATCAAGATAGCGTGAAAGGACCATGTGATCTCTTTCTTTGATGATGACCTGAAGGGCCTAAACTGGCCACACAATGACTCTATAATGGTTCAGCTGGTGATCGCCAACAGCCCTTTCCACAATATTGATCAATACCGGCGCCTCGGTGGATATAATGTCCTATTCGACTTATAAGAAGCTCGGATTTGGAGATGACAAGCTCAAGCCCATCAGAGGACCTCTATAGCTTTGCGAGCACTTGTTTGCAAGTTGAAGGATTTATCGAACTATCTGTGACCATTGGTGAAAGCCCTCTTTTGGCCATCCCCTGGTCGTTAAAGTTACATCGGCCTACAAAGCTATCCTTGGACAACCAACTCTAAACGACCTGGAGCCTGGGGGCCATAGCCTCTACCAAGTATCTAAAGGTGAAGTTCCCCATGGAATAGGGGATCAAGGAGTGCCGATCAGATCATGACTCACAGGAGTGCTATGCAAACATCATCAAAATAACGAAGAAAACTTGCTCGAAGATCAGAATGAAGGTTGAAAACAAAGAAAATATTGCCTTCCTCACCAAGGAAAATTTTGCTACAAAGCTATACCCTTCGGGTCGAAAAATGCAGGAGCAGCATACCAAAGGATTGTCAACTCCATGTTCAAGGAGCAGATCAGGAGAAACATGGAAGTTTACGTTGACGATATGCTGGTGAAGAGCACTCAGGCCGAGCAACACATAAGTGATCTGGAAGAGGCCTTCGGAGTGCTCAGAAGAAATCAAATGAAGCTGAACCCCTCAAAGTGTGCCTTTGGGGTCACCTCAGGAAAACTTTTGGATCATGGTCTCTAAGAGAGGAATAGATGCTAATTCGAGCAAGATCCACGCCATCCTAGAAACGTTAGAGAAGTTCAGAGGCTCGCTGGCCGAGAGGAGAAGCACAGCTAGTTCGTTTCCCGAGCTAGTGATATGTGCCTCCCATCCTTCAAGACTGAAGAATCTACAGTCTCCTAAGGACTTCCTCTGGACATCAGACTGCCAGGACATGTTTGATGCCCTCAAAACCTACCTCAAGTCACCACCCTCCTGGCCCGACCAGAGCCGAGGGACAAGTTGTATTTACCTGGCAGTGTCACTAGTGGCCGTCAGTACAGCCCCGGTGAGAGAGCAAAAAAAGCAACAAAGGCCGATATACTACGTCAGCCATATCCTCTTAGACGTAAAGATGATATATCCTGGCTTGGAGAAGCTGGCCTTTGCACTAGTCATCACCGCTCAGAAGTTGAGGCCATATTTTCAAGTTCATACAATCACAATCCTCGTCGACCAACCCCTGAAGAAGATCCTCCACAAGCCAAACACGTTAGGTAGGTTGGTGGCTGGTCAGTAGAGTTGAGTGAGCACAATACAAAGTACCAACCCAAAATTATCATTAAGGGGATAAGCCTTAGCAGATTTTGTGGCTGTCACACTAACTGAGGAAGAAGCTGACAAAGAATGCGCTCCCCTCCTGACGATATGAACCTTTACGTCAACAGGTCGGGCATTGTGACCGGGAGTGGAGCTTGCTTGATTCTGACAAACCCCGAAGGATTCAGGATCCAGTAATCCCTGCAGTTCGAATTCCCCACCACGAACAACGAAGCTGAGTATGAGGCTCTTGTAGCAGGACCCCAAAAAGGAAAATTCTATAGGACAATTGTATGACCGGCTATGATGTATGGGGTGGAATGTTGGGCAGTTAGGAAGTGTCATATAGATAAATAAGTATAGTGTGTGGAAAAACTAGGAAAGATAAAGTAAGGAATGACCATATTAGAGCTGACTTGGGAGTTAACCCGATATGTAATAATCTTCGAGAAAGTTGTTTGAGGTGGCATGTCAATGTTCAATGTAGGCCTTGGGATGCACCAGTATGGAGTGATCTAATATAAGGATCCATATAGCCAATTCCATTTAGGTGAGATAATATTAAGTTGTTGTTGATGCTGTTGTGTTCTTTTCCTTTTACTATTATTATTATTATTAAAATCTATATTTGCACGAATCCATGTACAAACCCGACTTAGTTGGGATGAGTTGTTGCATTAATGCAAATTGCTGCTCAGGCTTGGTAAAATAAGCCAAATCTCTCTTCTCTTCTTTCTTTCTCCTTCTCTTCTTCTTCTTCATAGATTCCGGCTGTATTATCTGACTTCATAACATGGGACCAAAGCTATGATGAAGAAGAAGAAAATTTTGAAGCTCTAGCTGTTGAAACATGAAAAGTAGGGTTTCTTGTGTTGTAAAGTGTTTTTTTTTTTTTT
>NW_024869410.1:0-10822 GCF_013358625.1 Macadamia integrifolia | reverse complement strand
GGGGGTGGGGTTTCCAGCATTAACAGGTTTGTTTCTTGGGCTGTTGAACTGCTCCCACAGATCCCCAGTTTTCCCTTCACTTCCATTCCACTTAACCTCTCTATAGCTTCATTTTTTCAACTGTGATTGCTCCTAAACTTGGTATATTAGTCCCTGGCATCAAAACCCATCAATTTCAAATGATAAACCTCAGTTTAATACCCTTTTTCTCCACCTGGCATACTCTGCCCGTTCTGTCAAATGGTCAAAACCCTAATCATACACTTGGAATGTCAAATAATTTCTGAGATATTTTGGGGTCCAATTGAATCTATTGGGATGGCTACTTGACCCTAATTTGGAAGCTAACAAATCAGCCTATTGGAGACATTGAAGATTTCATATGATTGTGGCACTATTTTTCTTCAACTCAAGTATCAGACCTATAACCACAATTGGTTAAGTGCTTTGATCTATTATTCTATCATCAGATTTGACGAAGAATGTTGAAGTGATCCTACTGCTAAGTATAAGGGATTTTCAGTTTCAGTTTGATCTCAGATTTCCTGCACTGTGAATGTTTGTGGATACCCTTTTTAGGGTTATTTTGCTCTGCTTTGGATTCTTATACTACAGAGAATCAGGCCTTCAGAGCAGGATATAATTTTGGGCAATTAATCTTTATCTTGGGTGTAGCACACGACCTGAATTAGGTCAACATCTGCCTGCATATTTGGAGATATTTGGATTCCTGATTTTTAGGATCTAGAGTTTCTATTTTCTGAAACAGGTCCATATTTTGATATTCACCGTTGGATACACTTGAGACTCTGGGGTTTTTTCTGTTGACTAGAAGAGAGACTCAACCAGAAAAGTGAACAAATCTGAGCATAAGATCTAAATACATTCGTTTTCTCCTATTCTGGTTCCTCATTCTAACCATCAGATTTGGCTTTTTTTCAGAGTTTTCTCATCATCCTTGTGTGTTCGCTTGACTGAAATTTCACTTTGATCAGACATGCGGCTCGGCTGTTCTTTCTGTTCCTAGATATGAGTTTCTATTTTTTAAGGACTCTACAAAACTCAATCCAACCATTGGATGAGGATTATATTTTGAGTACATATTTTTTGCAATGAAAGCATACTTATCCAAGATCTGTTGTTACTGTTTTGCATCCTGTGGGAGCCTTACATCTATTGTGTTTGTTGTAATTATTCAATGTTAATTTTATTTGCTAAGACTTATTTAAATCTGACTGCTCTAGCACCTTATTTGTTACAGCTGCTTTTGGTTTTGGGGTATATGCACTGTTGATCCTTCAAGATGCTGGTTGATGCTGCCATATGATGATGGGTTATCCTTTGTTGTCTCCACTGCATTCATTGTTTGTCCACATGTACCGCCACATGTGAGTGGGGGATTGGAGATTTTTATCTGAGATTAGTATCATATGAAGATTATTATCTACTCTTGTCATCAGCACAGTGTCAATTTCTTATTTTGAAGATTATTATTATTTCCTCGCTCATATCTTTTGCTCATGTCTTGAGAAATGTGTTTTCTTATGAATGCTATTATTGTGGCTCTCAGCAACCTTATGTTGTTTCTTGTGGTTTGCAGCTACCTGATGCTGTTACATGTGGTCTGCAGCTACCTTATTCTGTTACTCGTGGTTCATACCAACTTATGCTGTTCTTTTATGTCTTCTTTGTGAAGATTATTGCTTCATTTGCTTGCATTCCTTGTGAAGATCTTATGATGTTGCTGTTGCTGCTATGGTATTTTGGCTTGCGGTTGGCATTCTCTACCATTTATTTTGTTCGTTATTGTATGGATTATTTGATAGAAAGGTTGTTCTCTTATATTGTTGCTGATGATTGGTGTGCTTGTATTGGTGTTCCAAATGAAAGGAATTTTCTCTATGGTCACTAGCACCTATGATTGCTATTTATGTTCAAGATTTGTTATGTTGTTTGGGACAAAATTTTGGGCAGTCAAGAAGCACAACATAGATAAGTTGAGTGTAGCAGAAATGAGGATGTTGAGATGGATGTGTAGGAAAACTAGGAGGGGAGAGAGCGAGAGAGAGAGAGAGATAGAGAGAGCTGAATGGGGAGTGGCCCCGATTCAGGACAAGCTCTAAAAATTCCAATTAAGGTGGTATGGCCATGTTCATCGGAGGCCTTGTGATGCAAACCCAGCCCAAAGATGTGATCCAAGCCCATTAAGTCCAAGACCACCAAACCAAAAGAGAATCAGCCCAAGATAAGCAAAACCTTACTGGTGGAGAATCTCTACAATGTCTCTTGAACTACCTTAGTGGGTTTCCACCTCAACTCCTTTGACTCCCAACTTGTGAGCTCAAGTTTAGCATTTGAGTTAGCCTAAGGAAGTGTAAAAAATCTCACATATGCCAAGATTCAACCTTGAAGCTCGCATCAAGACCTTGGACAATACAAACTTTTGTAGCAACCCAAGATAGTATGATTTCTCAACCATCTTTCTTTTCTTTTCTCATGCAATCTCAGCCAAACTTAGGGGTAGAAGCTGAGATTTAGGATTTTATTTGCCTATAAAGGACACCAAAGATAATGAATTTGATTAGTCAAATTGTGATTCTCCAATTGAAAGATTCCCTTGAAACCTAGAAGAAGTTTCATAATTTTCTACTTCACTTGCATCCTAGAAGAGTTGCAAGACCCCATTGGTACTGCAATCATCCTAGAAGAGTTGCATTTCAGCCTCATATCTATCCATTTTCATCTTTTTTTATTTTCAAGATTGTCCTTACACAAGCCCCATCTTTACGGCTTGTTTTCACCAACGTAGAGTCAAAAATAGCAAAAACTCTTTCACATATTCTGTAGGCCCACGAGTCTTTTTTCCATGAGATTTGGAATCAGACTCAATCCGAGTTATATCTAGAGAATTATGTCCAATTTTCTGAGATCACTCTATTCTGGAAAATCTGCATCAAATTTCAAGTTTACAGGAGCTTGTCTAGTCATTCCCCTGATCTGGTTTGGACAATTGGGTTGCATCACCTTGGGATGCTCCTGTAAGCAAGAGTGATCAGATCTAGTTGGAAGGAGCTAGAAGAGCTACGGGTATGCTTAAAATGACCATTGATGAGTTGGTAAGGAAAGACATGCAGAGGCTGGGTCTGGATCATAGTATGACATCAATCAGAGCTCTTTTGAGGGCAAAGATCCATGCTGAAGACTGTAGTTAGGCTGGATGTCCTAGAGGTGTTCCATTTCTTTGTTTTTCTTTTTTTTCTTTGTCTTTTCCCCTTTTCCTTCTTTTTCCTTTTATCTTATACTTTGGAGTATCCATGTAGCCAACCCATTTATGTTGGGAAAAGGCTGAGTTGTTGTTGTTGTACTGGTTATGTTGTTTATATCAGTTCTTATTGTTCCAACATGAAGCCTTTGATATACGCACTTCAACTTGAGGGCGAGTGTTAAAGTTGTGATGTTTTAGTGTTAATAGTGGCATTATTAATGTGTGGTAGTGTTTAGGATTATGTTTACAAGTCATGGTGTTGTTTAGAATGTGTGTTGGTGTTTGAGTGATAGAGCAAGGTATTAGTGTCATCAAGGATCAAAGTTTCGGTTTTGAGGCCGAGAGGTATCTCAAGCTTCGTCTCAAACCCTGTTGAAACCTGGGATATTTCTAGGCCAATCAAAACCTAGGTTTTGAGGTTTAGAAAATGGTTTTTTCACCAGTTTTTTTTTTTAAACCATTTTGCACATTCCATGAATTAGTTTCCCAAAAAAAAAAAAAAAAACCCAAAATGGTACTCGTGGACCGTGGTTTGGACCCAACTTTCTTAGTATATGCCCTGGTTTGAGCAATCGGTGATTCAGTATCAGATCAGCAGGATCGACCAATTCATATTGGTATCGGTAGACCAATTCCTGGATGATCCTACACTGGTGGATCAATACAAACCAAGTGTAAAGTGGTAAAAAAAATCGATTTTTAAATAAAATCCATTCGATTTGGGCTATTTGGATTGGTATCGGATAGATAACAGCCGAGACCGATAACATATCCAATACCAATTACTAAATCCCTGGTGTATGTTGAATGTTGTTGTCTATGTTCAAGATTTGTTTTGCTGTTTATATCAGTTTTTGTTGTTCCAACATGGAGCGTTTGATATACATGCTTCAGCTTGAGGTGGAGTGTTGAAGTTGTGGTGACATTAGTAGTGCGGTGATGTTTTAGTATTAGTGATGACATTATTAATTTGTGGTAGTTTTTAGGTTGTGTTTATGAGTCAGAGTTGCTTAGAATCTGTATCAGTGTTAAAGTTAAGTGACAGAGTAAGGGCATAGTGTGATCGAAACCTTATAGTTTTCTAGGCCAATCAAAACCTAGGTTTCAAAGCCTAGAAATTGGTTTTTTGACACCCTCTTTTTTATTTTGCGCTACCAATTTTTACCACTTTATATCGATTACATGAATTGGTTTCATCAAAAAAAAAAAATGGTACTTGTGGTTTGGACCAAATTTTGATAGAGTATTAGAGTATGCCATGGTTTGAGGAATCAGTATTGAATCGGCACATCGGCCGATTCATATTAGAATCAGCCTTCTGCTGATTCAAATCAGTATCCTTAGTCGATCCTATGTTGGTGGATTGGTACAGACCAACAGTAAAATGGTAAAAAATTTGATTTTTAAATGAAACCATGGGTAAATCTGTCCAATATGAGCCGATCCAGATCGGTACAGAGTCGATATCGGCCGAGATCTGATACCATATCCTATACTGATTACTAAATCTCTGGCGTACGCTAAATGTTGTTGTACACTAGCCCTATTATAAACACTGACTACATAAAACTTAGCTTCTGGAAATGTAAATATGCAATCAAAACAATCAAAATATATATTACATTAGGTTAGGGAAATACAAGTATAGAACACCACTCAATACATCGAGTGTCTTAGTGGGTCTAATCCACGAGTTGCGTAACACTAAAGTTGTCGGCGACGCCTCTCCAAATGAAGCACATATGTATCCCATGACATATTTTGTGCCAAGCACTATGTCTATGTACTAATTCTTCCAAAAATTTATATTTGAGGGAAAAACCATTACCTTCAAGCTCCAATCACGCAAATCCAAGCTATAGAGGTTGAATTGCTAGAAGAATGCCAAAAAGTAGGAAGAAATTAAGTGATTTGGCAAAATCCTCCTTGGCAGGGTCGAAACTTGCAAAACTCCTAATTTTGGTTGAAATCAAGTGTCAAACCTGGTACAAACCAGTTTCAACCCTTTTTTTCTTCTCACACAATGTTGAAACCCAGTTATCTTGGTCGCAATTTCAACCGAGGTTTAGAACCATGAGTGGCATTGTAATATTTGTTATACTCTGGTTGTATTATATGATTACATAACAATTATAGTTGTCACAGCGCCAAGGAAAACCAAGGTGTTGGAGGCTATCTAAGCACTTAGGCAACAAATTGCTCACCTTTTCTAGCATTATTTAGTATATGCTACTTTAACCTTGTATCATCAAAAATCAACATTAAGCCTTATCAAGTCATCAAGAATCAGCATTAGGCATATCAAATCACCAAAAATCAACATTAAGTCACATTAAATCATTAAAAATCAACATTTAGAGAAATTTTCTTGTTCTATAATAAATTTGACTGGTCAAATGATTTTATTTTTACATGAGACATTTTGTATTAGGTAGAGCACAAACCAGTTTTCCAACAAGTCTAAGATTATTAAATCTCAGTTTCAATGAAAAAGTTATGTTCCGGTCAAACTTATTTTAAAATGTGTTAATGTTGTTAAAATTTCCTATTATAAAAATAATTTTTTGATTATCAAAAAAAAAAAAAAAAAATTACTGGACTTTTGGTTTTTAGCTATGTTTTACCATGATAAGATTTATGAAATTTTCAGAATTGAAAAAACCTAACATTTGAAAGTTAAAAATTGCCCTTACAACCAAAAAATCAGTTGATGTTCTTGAACTGGGGGGTTGACTTTTTATCATTTTAGAATTTAATTTTTAAACTATTATTATTGGATTCAAATAGGGAGGTATTTACTTATTTATGAATAATATCTTAAGTAAATGATTAAATGAAGTAATTGATTAAATGATGTTTAACATAAACAAGTAAGGCGCCAACGCAATAAGGTGGCAGTTGCCCAAATTCCACCTAGGAATAATATCTTAAGTAATTGATGAAATGATTTTTAACATAAATAAGGCGACAATGCAATAAGGTGAAAGTCGCCCAAACTCCACCTAGGCCGCCTGGATACCTAGTCGTCGCCTAGGATAAAGCCTAAGCAACGCCCTGACAACTATGATGCCAATAAAACACTCACCTAGGCATCTCATTCTCTTTTCGCAGGTTTCAAATATCAAATTGATATTGATTTGTCTTATTCATCTGGAAGGTGACAGTTAGGACTGTAAACTAGCAATGTTAAATAGTGTGTAGACCATAAATTCTGTCCTTATTGTGGATTTGTGTCATTGCAGGCATATTATGTCATTAAGGATATCCTATAACACAATTTGATCCATCAGTAATTAGTAATCACAACCAAGAGGTAAATAGCATGAGCAACCAGAAACTGTAACAACTCAACTATAGACTGAATCCACTCACGTTTAAGAAATTAACTTGGTGAGAAGCTACCTGAAAGAGTGTGATGACATTTGCACATGGGAAGCTATATGAAGAAAGAGCAGCCTTGTTAAACATTACCAGCAGTACTGCAAGCAGAAGTTGAATTATAGTAGTCATAAATTGATGGACAACGAAACATATCGGTAATCATAAAAACCGGAAATTGATCATAATCAGTTTTAAAACAAAAGGCCCAAAAGACAAATAATAAGAACAACTTTTTTTTCTCAATGAGTACAAAAATAATATTCAGTATATTGAAATAAGAAACTATTGTGTAAATCATAACAGGTATCATCTGATTTACTTCCAAAGATGATAAGGAAAAAAGACTGTCATAAAATAATAAGAAAATAATAAGGATTGCATCGACTGCCCAAGTCATTCACAAATGTGGGATCAGAAAGTAGAAAAATGGAAGAGAAACCCACCCCCACCCAAAAAAAAAATCTAAAAAGAAGCCTAACAAAACAAGCAATAGTATGACTTCATAGGAAATTCCTCCAGAGCACCTCCATGTCTAATTGTCTACATGCATCTCCTCTGAAAGGGGCGTAGCCAATGCACGAGGCTCTCACCTCTGCGAAGTCTAGGGAGGGTCATAATTTACACAACCTTAACCCCAGCTTCGAGGAAAAGCTGCTTCCATACTAGAACCCAAGACCACAAGGTCACAATGGAGCAAACTTACTATTGCACCGAGGTCCGCCCTCCTACATGGATCTCCTCTAAAAAGATATAAATGATTTATTCAAATACTCCATCAAACAAGAGAAACTTATTATCATTCACAATTTGTGTTTCTCACATCCTTGCACAAGACATGCTAATTTTCTCTATATCTCCACTAAAAATAAGGGAAACAAATGAGGAACAACAACAAAAAAAGAGCAACTCAGTGCACGAGGGTCCCGCTATTGCAGTGTCTGGGAGGGGCAGATGCACGTAGTCTTAGCTCCCTGCTTCCTAGGAGAAACTGTTGCCAATAAATGAGGAACAACAACATCCATATAAAATTACCTAAAACAAAATACTATCAGCAGGATTCCACTATTAAGTCCCACAAAAAGATCGTACAAAGGGAATAAATGATGGGGAAAATGACAATTTCATCAGTCTGTGGTGATATTATCAAAGACCAACGAAATCATCATAGAATCTAAAGATGATGTCTTCGTCAAAATCTCAATTTCCCAGTATTATGGTGGTGCTGATTGTCAAGGATTAAAGTATTGGTATCAGTCGCTGTATCAGTCGACCGAAAGTAAGATACATATAGGAGGGTATCGTATCGTATCGGATATGAGCTAAGATACTCACGTAAATAGATAGGAAAACACTTTTTTTATACACATTTGCACAAAAAAACAATTAAAAAAGTTATATATAACATGTATTATGCATAAACACTAAAATAGAGAATACTATACTGAGAGACAAGTATATTCAATTGAAATTGTTCAAAAAAGTGATATGTTCTTCAAAAACATTGAGTCACGGACCTTGAGGATTTGAATCCTTGCTTTAACTTTGTTGAATCCTTGCTTTGATGTTGTTTATGGCCAATATATGGAACCCCAACCATAGTTCTCATGGCACCAAGGTGAACCAAGGCAACCAAGTGTTATTTTTTATTTTCCCTCTTTTCTAACATTATTTAGTATGCTACATATACCTTGTATCACAAAAAATCAACATTAAGCCACATCAAATCATCAAAAATCAACATTTAGAGAAACAGACTTGTTCCATAATAAGTTTGACTGGTCAAATGATTATATTTTTACATGGGACTTTTTGTATTAGGTATAGCACAAAATAAGCTTTCCAACAATTCTAAAATTACTTAAATTTAAGTTATAATGATAAAGTTATTTCTAGCCAAACTTGTTTTAAAGTGCACGAATACTGTTATAATCACCTGAATAAAAATAATTTTATGTACATTAAAAAAAAAACTATTTTACTGGACTTTTGGTTTTTAGCAATGTTTTACCATGATAAGATTTATAAAAAATTTCAGAATTGAGAAAAACCCCAGCATTTGAGAGTTGAAAATCACCCATTATGACCAAAAATTCAGCTTTTGTTCTCAAACTGTGGGGTTAACTTTTATCCTTTTAGAATTTGATTTTTAAACTATTTTTATTGGATTCAAATAGGGGGTATTTGCTTATTTATGAATAATATCTTAAGTAAATGAAATAACAAATATAAAATCATTTACTTTTGTTTGGCATAAATAAGTGCCCAAATATAAGGCGACACGGAATGCAATAAGGCAACAGTCACCTAGTCCCCATGCAAACCGACTTCATAACTATGATCTAAACTTTATTTCCAATTTAATTAGAGAAAAAAATGGTTGGCAGCAACT
The DNA here is from genome assembly GCF_013358625.1 of Macadamia integrifolia. Lineage (NCBI taxonomy): Eukaryota > Viridiplantae > Streptophyta > Magnoliopsida > Proteales > Proteaceae > Macadamia > Macadamia integrifolia. Next base: position 1,787 of record NW_024869410.1, on the reverse strand, counting down.
TAAATAAAAACGCCTCTCAAAAAACCGTGTTTTACTAAGAAATGACCATCTTTGCCATTATATGGTCATATTGTACCATATCGGTACATATCGTATCGTATCGGAATGTATCGGCTAATAAGTACTAATACGCACCGACACACACCGATACTATATGGAAATTTTAAAAATGTGGTTGAAAATACATTTCGATACATATCGGTATGTATCGTATGATATATATCAATACGACATGATTTTAATTCTTTCCTGTAGCGTATCAATATGTATCGTATCAATACTAATATGTATTGAAAAAAACGGTACGATACGTACCGATACTTAAAACCCTGCTTATTGTGAGAAATTTGAATCTCCCGAACGCATCATTAAAGTTGATTGGTAATAATTAGAGGACCGAAAAGGTGTAGTTGATCGCGATATCTATTTGTGCATCCTAAAACCTTCTCATCAACTATAGACATTTGTTTTGAATGAGTTAGTTGACGAAGTATGCTCAAGTCAAATGAGGTGAAATGGCAAAGGGAGACAAGATGATTAATATAGGTGAAGCAATAATAGACTCTACTAGGGTGATGGATGTTATAACATACTGAGTTTGTTATTCCCCATATATTTCAAGATGAGGATATGCCATCAACGTTTCATCTTTCGAACTTGATTTGGGATACTAGTGTGCAGCATGAGACATTATCTCAAGCTCTTCTATTTATACCCTTCTATAATACTCAGATACAAGTTTTTTTCAATGACGGGGGAATTGATGCAGTAGCAATTTCATGGACACTATTTTCATTTAGGGTTATCTTGTAATATTTATTTTAATATTGGTTTCCTTGCTTTAGTGTTAGTTTCCTAGTTAAGTTATATCTTTGTTTTAGAAAGTAGTTTGTCGTTTTATCTTTAAATATCCATGCAATCCTACAAACTATTCATAAATGGGGTGAATGGAAGATTTTGAGTTCTACTGCGGTGTGCTAAGGTATGGGCATGCTGGCCACTCGCACCCCTTTTCTCTCATCTCCCTTCTTCAGTCTCTCCCCTTTACATCGATCCCTTCTTCCTCCCATCAGGTCTGATTCTGCTGACCTTTTCTTCTTTTCAGATCATATTCCTTCCTTGTTTCTATCTATCTTCTTCTTATTCCTTCTTATTTCTTTTCCCTCTTGTAAGGTGGATACTCTGTTTTCCTGCTAACTTCGAGCCCATCAAATTTCACTACCATATAATGGAGTCAGGTCTAATCCTCTAATAATGTCAGTACCAGTCCAAGATAACAGGATCACAGCACCCAAAAGTGATCAGATTTATAAGAAAATTTCAGAACTCAAAATATACTAGTTGCTGCTGATCAGAGAATTCCAAATCAATTTAAGTTACTGAAAAAAGGGGTATCACATCTCTATTTGGACTGCAGTAAATCAGTATCAACTCAGGTTCTGTTATGCCCTAACGATCAGCAATAAGATGTCCTCAGATAACCCAAAGGAATAGCAGTAACTAAATTGAAACAAACTGAATATACTCACTTTAACTGAAGAAGGATATGACTTGAAGCGTCTCACCCCTAGCCTAGGCCAAATTCTCACCAACCACTCGCCTCTCACCAGGAACAGAATCTTACTGCAGCTCTGTTTCTCACAGAAGAATTGCATAAAAATTTCATCCAAATTCTGAATTCAAATGCACAGCTCTTTTTTTAGAGAGGTTGGGAGGGTTCTAGACCCTCATTGGAACTTCCTCCGAGACTTAATGGCATGTACATTTCCAAGGGCTCACATTGGATT
>NW_024869409.1:0-20594 GCF_013358625.1 Macadamia integrifolia | reverse complement strand
CCGATAGTCCTTAAGGCCTTTAAAATACAAATCCTACAAAAAGATAGTAAAACCCAAGATAGATCCATTCTAAATATGTAAAAATGTATGGTTTTCTACCTAATATTTCACACATAAATGTGCTAAACAAAAAGAAAAAGAATAAAAAGAAAAAACCTAATTCTCATTCATAGGAATCACGGTCGCCTTTACCCTAGTGGACGAGTTGTGTCTCGTGGGTGTTTGCAGTGAATATACACCCAAAATTTAGAAAAGAGAAGCAAATCCATCCTTGGCTAAAGGTAAGGGTCATACCGATCTGGAGCAAAGATAATTCCTCTTACACTTAATCTAGGGACCTCCACACTTGAATTTTTATTACCCCATATCAATTCCTGGCACAAGCATATTTCTTAATTTAGAACTCACCTTTGTCTCTTCCAAAACATCTATATCTTAAAGCAAAACCACTTGTGAAGTAGTAGGGAACCAAGGACTACGGCGTTGGACTGTTTCGACCAAACATGTTACCAAGGCATTGATGACATTTACACATACTTTTTGCTATGTGGTTTTCTTTCTTTCTTTTTTTTTCCTTTTTTTTCTTCAATAATGAACTCTATCCTACTCCACTATTGTTGGCCTAAATGACATGGTGTAGCAAACACTAGACACCTAAGTTACTATGTAGCTTCCCTATTTTGCATATGCCCATATAGACAGTGATGCTAAAGTTCTTTCAGAAATTTCTTTCCTAAAAGTTTTGATCAAGACACCATGCTTCCTGAGGTGCAATGCCCTATCTAGTTCCAAGGGAGTCAACTCTTACTATTACTTTCCACACTTCATTTAAAATTGTGTATTCGTCAACTCATGCTAATCTAAAAACAAAGTCTCAACTCCAAATCAAGAGTATAAGGAACCCACAGACTTACATATGGTCCAACAATGTAAAATAAGGGTTTCTTATTTTCAAAAGAGAGTCCCACCTCAAGACACAGGCTTGTTCTGTAACACCCATGCTCTGACTTGGTCAAATTTGAACTGTTGTGAAAGGTCTCAGACCGGAGATGGAAAGTACCATCGAGTTTTGGCTCACGGTTGCCCATTATAGAAGGGGGGAGAGATGAGCCCACATGCTCGTGTATTGCTTGCCAATCCAACTGGAGGGGATTCATACCTCCCAACCCCAGATGGTAAGTGACCTAACACCCCACACTTGAATATCGGTACACACCAAAATTTGCAAAAAGACCATAAACACAGCCTAAGGCAACCCCAGATGACCCCAAATCCTCCCCCACACCTTCTTCATGACATGGGCACCTTATGGACCTAAGTAGTCGGGTCCACATGCCCCAAAAGTCAAATTAATCTACTTAGACCGGACTAGGACCAACCAAACAGGCCCTAAGGGCTAACTTGCTATATAAATGGAAATGAGCTATCATTTCCTCATTTCTCACTTGTACAAGAACATGGAAGAGGGAAGGAAGGAGAGAAAGGAGGAAGGAGGAAGGAGGTTCACCTTGGTGCTGACTGCCTGCCTAATCACCAGAATCTCTACCTTAGGTATGTGCTACCTCTTCCACCACTCTCTCTCTTCATTTTAATCTAGGGCAAGCTAGGTATAGTTGGAATCGTATCCCTGTGAACCAACCCATATTTCAGGTGAAAACCCACTATTTTTGATGAATATTTTTTGGAGTAAAATTTTATTTTATTTTATTTTATATTATGATATTTGCTTCCTTAATTAGGGATTCCCTCCCTAATATGCGTGTGATCGGATTCCAATTCTTGGTGGACCCCACTTATGCATGCTCTAACCCTAAATTGCTTATTGCATAAGCATGTGGGACCCACTATGTATGCATGTGTTCCTATAACATGCAAACTTGTATGTGCATGTGAACTAACTGGATTCCTCCATAGGAATCATATCAAGTGGGAACACTTGATCCTGATCCCAGTCATGAGTGTCACCTCCCGCTTCCCCTACATGAAATTAGGGTAGACCTCGAAATACACCCCTGGCTCCACCGATACTCACCACTCATTATGTTGCCTTCATCATGAATAGTATGATGAGGGAGGTTTAAGAAAGACAAAACCAATTTATGGCCGGGATCGATAAGCGGATCCAAGGAGCAATAGAAGCCCAGAATGCACTGCCTGCACCCCCTACTCCATTGACACCCATCCCGGTGCTCGTCAACTTGGTCACTCTCCAAATGTCCAGTGGGGCATAAGGGCAAGTGCATGGGAAAATGCATGGGCAAGGTCAACCACAAATGCACGGGCAAAGACCGCAATATGTACATGGGCATGTACAAGATCCAGCTCCAGAACAAGCCCAGGTATATGTAGAAGGTAAGACGGATCAGACTAAGATGATGGAGAAGTTTTAAAGGCTTATGCCCCCATGATTCTCAAAGGTGGGCTAGGATCTATTATTTCTATCAAGGTGGAATGTGGCATGGAGAAAGTCTTTACGTTGATGGGCTACACCGATGAACAGAAAATCCTATGTTCGGGCTACCAACTACAAAATGAGGCCAATGATTGGTGGAGTGCTAATGAGCCCATTCTGAGGGTATGCAACCAAACCCCACTTGAGAGGACTTCAAAGGGGCTTTCTTTAAGAACTATTTTCCAGAAAGCTTCCGGGATAGAAGAGAGAGTGAGTTCTCCCAATTGGTGAAGGGATCCCGATCCCTGCTTGAGTATCAGCAATGCTTTGAGGAGCTATTCCATTTTTCTCCTGAGCATCTCAGAGGTGATAGGGTCAAGGCTAAGAAGTTGGAGAAGGGGTTGAGGCCAGGTATTGGGTCAACCATAGTTAGGTTGAAGCTACAAACATATGCCGAGGTGGTCCAAGTGGCCAAATCTATTGAAGACCGACATAAGGATAACTTCTCTACCCAGCAGGGGACGGGAAAGAGGCCTATGGGGTCTACTAACTCCAGGGAAGGTAGCAAACCCTTCAGAGTGCCTTATATCAACCCAACTCTAGTACAGTTCAAAAATCCTAAGGTTAGCCAGACTTCTCAGTCCTCCCATTCTAGTGTCATCTCCCAGTCTGTGGGGTCGAGCCCAAGGTGTTTCCAATGGGACCAGCTGGGCCACCTAGCTATGACATGCCCCCATCGAAGGCTAAGTGATGCACCTTACACTTTGCCACCTAGGTGCTAGCGGACCTATGCAGACTCTAGACCAGCATAGCCCCCACAGGGCTAAAGACCACAGGAAAGGGTTTTTGCCATGACCGCTGAAGATGCAGAGGCTGCACCCGGTGTAGTGACAAGTACATTATTGATATCATTATTGCCTGCACATGTGTTATTTGACTCAGGAGCCTTGCATTCATTTGTGTCACCGACATTTACAAAGAAGATGGGAAAGTCATTGCTTATGCATCCTGGCAGTTGAAGGATTATGAGAAGAACTACCCCACCTATGATTTGGAGTTGGCAGGGTGACTTTTGCATTGAAAATCTGGAGGCGTTACCCTTTTGGTGAGAAGAGTGAGATCTATAGTGACCATAAGAGCCTCAAGTTCTTCTTCACCCAAAAGGAGCTCAACATGAGACAGAGTCATTGGTTAGAATTGATGAAGGATTATGACTATACTATCCACTATCACACAGGAAAGGCCAATGTGGTAGTTGATACACTTAGTCGGAAATCCCAGTCACTGACTCTTGTATCACTGACCACCAATGAGCATCTCATAGCGGAGGCCATAAAAACTAGATTTGGAGCTACTAGTGGAAGGTATCACCTTGTCACTATTGGCATGGGTGGTATAACCTAGTCTCATAGATAAGATCATTGCAGCTCAGGGTACTAATGCAGAGTTACAGAAGCTAATAATAGACTACAAGGAAGAACCCCATAAAGACTTGGATTTGTCTATTGTCACACCCTGTTCACACAGAACTAGATCGGTGATCGAGTTAACTCTAGTTAACCCAAACCTGCTAGGATCATCTGATAAAGTACCCCACCACAGCATACCCACATCTAAGATACGTGTTCAAAAGTTTAGAAGACTTAAATCACTTGTAAATATTCCCAATATACTTGATACCCAAATTATAGTATATAGATAAGTACATGTGGGCTCATAGACATGATATTTACATAAAAAGAATAACAATTTATGTATCAAGTACACAAAAGGGGAGGTCATCAAAAGAATCAAAAAGTAAAATCCTGTAGGGTGTCATTACTGCAGTCTCGCAGTACAGCCCTTGCACATGCAATCAGCACCGTGCTCATACTCCTCGGGGACCCACCAATCCTTAATGTGAAACTTGATAGTGGGGCCTGACACCTGATCTTTAGGCGGGCGACCTGCAAAATCATCTAAAAGAGGTGTGCATATGGGATGAGCTCACTAGCTTAGTAAGTGAAAAGAAAGACCACACAAACAGCCACATCCATATGCACTATATGCTATGCAATTCATTTTGAATATTATCCACCTAAACAACATTACTAAGTCTTAAGTTATGTGCTACTCACAACCACAGTGCACGTATGCCTCGGGTACGAGTCACGAACTCCATCCCGTGATACGCCCATAAAGTTGTGGGAGAAGGCCCACCGTGAGTACTCAGAAAAGTAAAGCATGCCGACTACCATCTCTCAATATAAAAGTAAATGACAAAAATGTAAAGGTGCTGACCCCAGCAATTTAAAAGAAGTATGATTGGCCCTCTTGAATATATCACTGAGGTTGCTGACTGTCCTAATAACTAGCCGGGCATATGTCTAACTGCCACAGTGACCTGACAACCGTGACCACTGCTTCCCCCCAACTGATAACCCAAGACCTCAACCCCGATTGGGAAGGGTTGTAGCACAGGGAATGATAATCCTAAATCGTATGCTCCTATATGAAAAAGTACGATTGTATAGTGCTACCGCGTCCCATACCACGGGCCACCAATGTACTCATTTCCAAGTCAACTACGGCATCTAGTCTAATAATGCATCATGCACAGTAATCCAACGGTTCATCACATAAGAACATCAATAATTTAGCATTGATAATGCAAAGCACAACACACATATCATAAATCATTTGTTTAAAATGCACAAGCAATGCGTGTGAACGGCATACGAGGATGACTAATCTACACATAATTTACATGATGACATGGGTAGTCTAGATACAATTTAATGATGCAAAAACAAGCCTAAAAATAAATTCAAATGTCCTCTCCCTACTTACTTATTGGGTACAAAAGCTAACGTTCTGTACGGCTGAGATCCAACGTAAGAAATGTAAATTCTAGTGGAACTTATCATAAGTGAACGAGGTTAGCATTTCACCACTTTGGGATCAAAACTAATGATGTTTGATGTTTAAATCATGTTTAAAATCATAAAATAAGGTTGGTCCCCCGTTTTGGGGCCATTTAGGCTCAAAAATCCAACTGGTGGGCTAACAGGTGGGCCAGAAGCCCACCTGTCTTCGCCCATTGGTCTTCACAGGCGGGCCGGATAGCCAGTCGATGAACTGGTGGGCCCCCTCAGGTGGGCGGGTTCACCCGTCAATCCTCGCTCACCTGTGGGAACTAAGGTGCTGCCCCAACCGGCGGGCGCCCTCAGGCGGGTGGCTTCGCCCGCCGGTTTTCGCCCACCTATGAGGGCAGAATTTGTTTTCTTCTTTGAAACATTCCACAACCTTGGGAAAACCACATGGGACTATTCCAATCACATTTTTCACACATATAAGGTCTTATAAGATGATTCTAACCTAGATCTAAGTTAAATTTAAGGATTGAAAAGCAATCTTACCTTCTTTGCTCAAGAACTCTTCCAAAACCCCAAAATCACCTCTTAACTCAATAAATCACCAATGCTTCTCAAATCTTGTAAACACTTCTTTAAACCTTCAAAATCAACACATAGACCATCAATTAAACCTTAGATTCATCATCTCAAGTGGGATTTACAAGATCTTAAGGAACTCTACCCAAATCAAGGGTTTCACTTGGGGTTTGGTGAAAGTTTAAGAAGTATAGCTTTCGCTCACCTCAAATCGTAGGTCTCATATTGGGGATCACTTTTTCGATGCCAAAATGAGAAGATCAAACCTCGGCGTCACTTAAAATCATTTCTTCCTCCTTTTCTTTCCCTTTCTTCTTCTTCGTTCTCTTTTTCTTCCTTTCTTTTCTCTCTCTTCTTTACTATTCTCACCAACTCTTTAATGCATTAAATGAGAAAAAGGAAAAGACACAATTAGTACTATTTATACTAGAGAATATCTAGTAGCCACATAGGTGGGTCACACAGGTGGGCGGGTTCGCCCACCTGTTGGTAGAAACTTAGCCAAACAATGGAGATTTTAGTGGAATTTGACTCTCGGTATGTATGTCACTCTCGGCACAAGATATATAATATGTATACACTTTAGGATACGGCTATATACCAGCATTAGCCATACATGACCTTATGATACGTGCATGTACACGGCTTAGGTACACACGTCTCCTTTGGCACTGACTTGGACTTGTCTGGCCAACCTGTGTTGAAAGTCACCCTTGCCATCATGGTCCATAGGGAACCTGCCTTAACCCTCTCTGGTTTGGGTCCTACATGGTTAAACCGGGTCAACCATGTTAGTAAACCAGGTTTTAAAAGTAGGGTATCACATTTACACCCCCTTTTTAAAAATTTCATCATCGAAATTGGTGTACCTGGTTGTTCGAAAAGATGAGGGTACTTGGTTTGGATTTCATCTTCTTTCTCTCAAGATGCTTCTTCAAGTGAATGATTAGCCCATCGCACCTTTATGAAGGGAATAGAGCGATTGCAAAGGGTTTTCACTTTTTGGTCCAAGATTTCAGCTGGCTGTTCTCTATAGGTCATATCAGCTTCTAGATATTCTGGTTCCATGGGTGACATATGCGATGGATCGTGAATGTATCGCTTCAGCATGGATACATGGAATACATTATGAACATTTTTTAGCGAAGGTGGAAGAGCAAGCATATAGGCTACTGAGCCAACCCGAGTCAAAATCTCAAATGGGCCAATGTATCTCAGGCTCAACTTACCCCTTCTTTGGAATCTATGCAACCCTTTAGTAGGAGAAATCTTGAGAAACACCTTTTCTCCTGCTTGAAACTCAATGTCTTTCCTGTAGGTGTCTGCATAGCTCTTTTGACATGACTGAGCTGCCTTAATCCTTTCTTGAATAACATCAACCTTGTCATATGTCATTTGTATCATTTCGGGTCCTAACGTTTGGCGTTCGCCTACCTCATTCCAATACAGAGGAATTTTACACTTCCTACCATATAATGCCTTATATGGAGCCATTCCAATTGTAGCTTGATAACTGTTGTTATAGGCAAACTCCATAAGGGGTATATATTCTTCCCAACTACCACACATTTCCATTGCACATGCCCTGAGCATGTCTTCTAATATCTGTATGGTTTGCTCTGACTGAACATCAGTCTGTGGGTGGAAAGGAGTACTTAAGTTCACTTGTGATCCCAAAGCATGCTGAAAACTTTTCCAAAATTTGGAAGTGAACCTTGGGTCCCTATCTGACACAATGCTCACTGGCACTCCATGCAAGCGCACTATGTTATCCATATAAAGTTGTGCTAACTTAGCCATAGAGAGTTTGGTCTTGATGGGAATGAAATGAGTAGTCTTAGTAAGCCGATCCACTATCACCCAAATCACATCCATCCTCTTAGGTGTGCGTGGTAGTCCGGTGACAAAGTCCATCGTAATCCTATCCCACTTCCAGTTTGGTATTGGGAGTGACTAAAGAGTACCATAAGGTCGATGCCTCTTAGCTTTTACTTTTTGGCATGTAAGGCAAGTCGCCACATATAGAGCTATTGTGGTATTCATGCTTGGCCATCAATAGTTTTGTCTGAGGTCCTTATACATCTTTGTAGTTCCTAGGTGGAGTGAGTACTCAGAGCTATCTGCTTCCTGCACTATCTTGTCTTGTATCTCCAAATCATCGGGCACACACAACCTACCTCGAAACAATAATGCCCTGTCGCTGGCTAAAATGAAGTCAGGGTTATTCATTGTTTGCTCTTGAATCTTAATTTTGATCCGTTGCAGCTCAGGATCCAAAGGTTGTTTCATTATCGCCTCTTGCCTAATAGACGGGTGCACCTGTAGAGCTGTCAGGGATACAGTTAACCATTTAATGTTTTTTAGTTGATGTTCAAGCTCTAAGGTTGCTCTTTCATATAAAAGGATTTCATCCATTAGCAACACCTCTTGTACGAGTTGCAAGCTGACTGCTAAGTATAAGAGTGACACAGTCTGTGCCTTTCGACTCAACGCATCTGCCACTACATTAGCCTTGCCAGGATGATACTGAATGTCACAATCATAATCCTTCATGAGCTCGAGCCATCTCCTTTGCCTCATATTCAAATTTCTTTGGGTGAAAAAGTACTTAAGGCTTTTGTGATCACTGTGTATCTCGCACTTCTCCCCATACAAATAATGTCTCCAAATCTTTAGAGCAAAAATGACTGCGACTAGTTCCAAGTCATGAGTGGGGTAGTTCTTCTTATATTTGTTTAGTTTTCGGGATGCATACGCTATCACCTTACCGCGTTGCAGGAGAACACAACCCAACCTTACCTTAGAAGCATCAGTGTAGACTATCTTTCCACCTGTGCCTTCAGGGATGGTCAACACAGGGGCTGACACCAACATTTTCTTCAATTCCTAAAAACTCTTTTCACATTCCTCTGTCCCTTCAAATTTTATCCCCTTTTTGGTTAACTTAGTCATTGGGGCTGAGATCCGAGCAAAATTCTCAATGAAGCACAGGTAGTACCCAACTAAACCTAAGAAACTTCTAATTTCTGTAATGTTCTTGGGGTTTTCCCACTTTGCTACTGCTTTCACTTTGTCAGGATCCACCTCGATTCCATCCTTAGACACTATGTGTCCTAGGAATCCAACTTGCTTAAGCTAAAATTCACACTTACTGTATTTGGCAAACAATTGTTGTTCTCTCAGCCTCTGTAATACCATCTTCAGGTGTTGAGTATGCTCCTCTTCCATCTTAGAGTAGATCAAGATGTCATCAATAAAAATAATTATCCATTTAGGACATCGTGAAATACTCGATTCATTAAATCCATGAATGCTGCCGGTTCATTGGTTAATCCAAAAGATAACACTAGGAACTCATTGTGACCATACTGAGTCCTAAAAGCTGTCTTGGGTATGTCATCGCTCTTTATCTTGAGTTGATAATAGCCTGATCTAAGGCCTATCTTTGAAAATACATTTGCACCTTGTAGTTGGTCAAACAAATTATCAATGCGTGGCAATGGATACCAGTTCTTAATGGTTAGCTTATTCAATTCCCGATAATTGATGAATATACGCAAGCTGCCATCCTTCTTCTTGACAAATAATACAGGGGCACCCCAAGGTGAAACACTTGGGCGAATAAACCACTTCTCTAATAATTCTTGCAATTGCATTTGTAACTCCCTCAATTTGGCTGGTGCCATCTTGTATGGAGCTTTTGACATTGGAGCTGCTCCAGGAATCAAGTCTATAGCAAATTTTAACTCTCTATCAGGCGGTTGATGCATCAGATCATCTGGAAAGACGTCGAGAAATTCTTTAACCTCCTCCACCTCTTCTAGAGGTGTAACCTTTGCATCAACATCAAGTACCAATGCTAAATAACCCAAACATCTACTTTCCAGCAACTTACCGCTTGAAGAGCAGAGATGAGGACCTTTCTAGCCCATTTTATTTTATCTGCTTGGTATACCAGTTCTTTTCCTTCATCATTTGTCATCCTAATTAATTTTTTGGCCCACATCACATTTTCTCGATGGGCCGATAACCAATCTATCCCCAGTATAACGTCAAAATTGATGAGTTGTGCTTCAATTTCTTTCCACTGATTTCCACTGGGCACCACCCATACATCTCCTTCAACTGTGTAACTTTGCCTGTAGGCATACTAACAATCATCTCATGATCTAGTGTCCTAGGTGACATACCAAGTTTCTCAGGAAATCTCTTAGATATGAACAAATGTGTAGCTCCTGAATCAAACAAGACATAGGCTGGTATACCCGATATAGGTAGAACACCTAGTGCAACAATGCATATAAGTATAGCAGGTCATCAAAATTCAGTATAAGGAAAATCTTAAATTAAAATGTACCTGCTACCACTTCCGTGCTGGCCTCAGCTTCCTCAGCTGATAAGGCATACATTCTTCCATGCAGTTGATTCCCCCGAGTTAAGGGAGGTCTGTACACAGAGGGTTGACTGGACGATAAGGCTAGTCTAACTTGACAGTCTTTGGCATAATGCCCATAAGAGTGGCAATTAAAACAATGGATCTATGACACTGAAACTGGTGGAGGGCCCCTTTGTACTTGACCTGATGTGGATGGGGGGATGGGGTGGCCTTGTGACTGTAGGCATCGTACTAGTGTTCGGGCGAAAAGATGTAGAGCCCAAACCACCAGCTGGTCGAGGAAGGTAGCCAGATGGCCTATAGGGCTGTCTATTTGCAAGCTTAGAACTATATGACCCATGGTATACCTTGGATGAGTTGCCCTTGTCCGGAAATGGATTAGTCCTCTTCCACAATCCAGGTGTGAGGGATTGTTCTCCCTTCTACTTATTTTCCATGGTTTTAGCTTTTTGCATAATCTAGCCATAATCTGTCAAATCTAAGACCTCGAGCACTGACCCAATAGATGCCTTTAATCCCTTTAGAAACCTTACAACCTTTTCTTTAGTTGACCACATATGCCTAGGGGCAAAATGGAACAAGCTTTCAAACTGCTGCTGATACTCAAGGATAGTCTTATTCCCTTGAGTCAAGGCCATGAATTCCATCTCTTTACAGTCTCTGAAGCTACGAGGGTAAAGGTTTGCCAAAAACAACTCCTTGAACTGCTCCCATGTGGGTTCCGAATGTGCGGTAAACAATATAAGCTTAGAGGCTTGCCACCAAGAGTTGGCTTCATTCTTGAGTTACAACCCTGCACAAATAAGCTTCTGTGCCTCAGTGCACTCAACTACCTCAAATATCTTTTCCAGCTCTTGGATCCACTGGTCCGGCTCTAGAGGATCACTCCCCACCTTAGAGAATATAGGTGGCAAGTTCCTCTTGAAAGATTCCACTACCCTTGTCGTATTATTCATCGACGGGTAATTAGGTGCATATACCGGATAGTAAGGGTACGGAGGGGGCACCATATATGGAGGAGTGCTGAGTGGCGGAATTGGAGGTGTACTTCCAGCTTATAGTCCCATACTAGACCCTACAGTTGGGTCTTGTGGAGTAGTTATCCGAGGATGTTGACCGGGTTGAGGAAGGTCTAACTATTGCTGTATAGCAGCCATAAATGCCTGCTGCTGCTAGAGCATTTGTTGCTAGAAGGCTTGCTGTGATTACTGAACTATGGTCGTGACATCACTCGAAGTGATGACAGGTGGAGGATCCGAAAGTGTGGTCAAAGGTGGGTCCCTTTGTGCCACACTCTAGTCAAGGGTTTCTTGAGGTTGTGGGGTTTGCCCCACAGAATGGGACCTTCGAGGATTTGGTGGTTGACCGATAGGATGAGGACCACATAAGGTTCCTCGAGCATTGCTATCGGATCTAGTGCGTACCATCGTGTCCTTGCACCTGGATCACACCGTACACAAAACATTGGTTAAGCACTTTAGAATTTACATAAGTACATAATCATATGCCAAAACACGGGGTATTGTAGTGTATGATGTCTTGCATCCAGCCATAGCTTAGCCCCGACAGTTCTGTGCTAGCGCTTCGATAAGTAGGATGGCGGTCCCGCTCGACCCCCCTTTTTTGTGTTATTATTATTATTATTATCATTTTTTTTTCTCTCCCAACTGACGGGCTGCCATAGGCGGGCAGCTCGGATTGGGCCCACCGGTCCAACCCAAGGCAGACAATAGAGGGGCTTTTAAGCCTCTTTCAACCCTCATTTCTCCCACCTTCTACCTTGGCTCAACTCAAGGCGATTTTGGAGGGTTACTTGGCGCATCCACTCATGATTTCACTCAACGATTCCACGGATTTTGGAAGATCCAAGTGCCTTTCACTCTCAAGTAAGTCTCTTCTCCATTTCTCTTCTTGGAACATATATTTTGGGTGTTGAATCCATTTATACTTCCCAAAACTTGATTTTTTCATGTTTCTTTCCATAAAATAATCATTCCATGAGAATATGATGCTTCCTTTGTGACTCATTCATAGTTTTGGGCTTTACTACCCAATCTATACGAGAAAATCCCAAACAGTGTCCTAATTTCTCCAATTTGGGGTTTTCTTCTATCTCTACCCTTTTCTCCCCAACTAACAACTCAAATGGGATTTTTTATCCTTGATTTGCACTTACATTGTTGGAAAGATCATGGAAACTTGTATATGCTTGCAATTCCATATATTTTCTATGAAAATCCATCTCTTTTGTGTTGGGTTTCTTGAAGAAAATTTTTTTTTTGGGGGTTTCTATGATTCTCTTCACTTCATTCCATACCTGTGAACAACTTTGAATCACTTACCATTCCTTGCACCTCAATGTCATAATAGAATTTTTTATTTATTTTTGCATATTCTTAGTTGTATAATGATAGGCATTACTATCATTGACATGTAAGCTTCATGTTCTACACTATTATGGGATTTTCATTCTCTTGGATTGAACTTGCACATTGAATTTGAGGGCGTTCTACCATTTGACATCAATTACTCCACTTTAGGAAATTCTTATGAGGCTTTCCATCACTTCTCACTTGCCATGCTTTATACTCCTTTGTTACTCTTCTATTTTGCAACATGCTAGTGGATGCCATGTTTGGGGATTTCCTCCTATTCATTTCTCCATGGCTTAACCACCCCTCTTTTATACTAATCCACATTATGTATTTAGGTGCATTTACATGTGCTTTCTCACCCTCCTGTTTACTTCCTTGTCATGCAAAAATTTTACTTATCACTATTTCTTCTCTTTTCTTACTAGGATGTCTTCTCGTAAGGGCAAGGAACCCGTATCCTCTTCCAATAGACATAGGGCCACAACTTCAAAATGGAAGGGTGTAGGGACTAGTTCCCCAGCCCTTTGTACAAGGCAACAAGGACATGCCCCCATAGATCCTCTAGACTATGATGAGAGACTCTTCCGAAGTTTGAGGGCAGAAACAAATTGGCAGACTTTCTAAAGAAGTCTGTGATGATGGAGAAAACCGTGGTAACTTATGATTTCAACAAGATTCAACTGCAAGAGAGGTTTACTGCATTGGGTTGGAAGTCTATCCTTAACATTGATCGCCCATGCTATAAACACCTGGTTCGAAGGTTTTATTGTAATTTGGAGGTCTCTTACCAGGATGGGGAGTACTCAATCACTATCATGGTGAAGGGAGTGAACATTTATTTGACTGTGGACACTCTTACTAGTATTTTAGATATGTCATCAGTTGGGCATCAATTCTATAGCCCCTCAAGGAGTAAGCCCATGGGCCCACCCTTAAGTTCAGAGATGCAGGACCACATTTACGAGACCATTAGTGGCAGTAAAGTGCGTCTGGATTCCAAATGACATTCAACCCGGAGGCTCGTGTATTTGTTCGCTTGGTTTAGTTTAATTTGCTCCCTAGAGGAGGTCATAGGAACCAAGTGGGCTTCATGGCAGCCTATATAGCCTTCTACATCTACAAGGCCTTGGAGGGAGGTGCCGAACATTTATGCCTGCCCTACATTATACTTAAGACTATGGAGCATCATGCCACACATCCTGAGGACAGAGGTTTCCCATATGGTAGGACCCTCACCAGGGTTTTCGAGTTCTTTGGGGTGGATTTGAGTGGTGAGGAGGGAAAGATCCCAACAGACAAATTTAACAGGGAAAACCTATGTAGGATGGGTCTCCAAGCTCTTATGTATATACCTCAGAGCGCAAGATCTCAAGGAGGCAGGGACAGGGGGAGTGTCCACAGGGAGGATGTCCATATGGAGGAGGAAAATAGTGAGGAGGATGAGGATTATGTTCCTCAATTCGAGGAGGAGGACTTTCTGGATGAGGATGTTCTCGAGGAGGAGCCTCTTGATTCGAGAGATGCTGATCCTGAGTTTGCTAGGGCTGCAGACCCACAACATAGAGCCCCACCACTTGAGAGTAGTGCATTTGACTTTGAGAGCATAATGACCAGTATGAGGGCCTTGAAAGATGGGAAAGATTAGCTTTTGAGAAGACTAGACGACAGTGCTTCTAGAGGAAAATATCTTAGAAAGGCAGGCTACATTAGAGAACTCCTTCCTAAGATTGAGCGAGGATATGGACACAACAGCCAATGTCATTTTAGCGAACTTTACCTGACTCTGGAGGGATGTACAACTAGTGAATGCGAGTTTTGATCACTACGATTGCCGGCTCAAAGTTAAATCGAGGCCTAGGAGGGATGGAGTAGTAGATCTAGATAATGATGAGGGTCTTTGAGGACTTAGCCTACCTATCCTAATCAGCTTTACTTGTCTCTGTTGTTTATGTGTTTATGGTGGACTATATATATATATATATATTATACTTTTTTCTGTAATTTGGACTTGCTAGTATGGTGTTCTGATGTTGTTGGTGACTTTTAGTTAATTTTGTATGCTTGATAAACTTATTGTAATTTGGTTGTAACAACGTTAGTTAGCCTTTTTTGAATATGTTTAGTCATATATGTATGTTGTCTATCAGGTGCTTCTATTTGAAAATTTTGAAAAATCTTGTTTTAGCGTTGTTATGCTGCCAAAATTTTGTTAAATCCATACTCAATGGGTTATGCAATCAGATAACTAATCTTTTATTTATTCCAAGCAAAATTTCTCTAATGCATGCCATGAAATGCAATAATTAAATGCAACCATCATTTTTTTCTTGGCTTTTAATTCTTTAAAGTTTTTACATTTACCCAACCCCATTTCCTATTATAGATTCTATAGGGTCTAAATGGAATGCTGTGAGTGGATAGAGCATCACGCTCTGATACCATCGTTGTCACACCCCTTTCACACAGAACTGGACCGGTGATCGAGTTAACTCTGGTTAACCCAAACCTACCAGGATCATCTGATACAGTACCCCACCACAACATACCCACACCTAAGATACGTGTTCAAAAGTTCAGCGGAAGACTTAAATCAATTGTAAATATCCCTAATATACTTGATACCCAAATTATAGTATATAGCTAAGTACATGTGGGCCTGCAGGCATGATATTTACACAAAAAGAGTAACAATTTATGCATCAAGTACACAAAAGGGGAGGTCATCAAAAGAATCAAAAAGAAAAATCCTGTACGGTGTCATTACTTTGGTCATGCAGCACAGCCCTCGCACATGCAATTAGCACCGTGCTCATACTCCTCGGGGACCCACTAATTCTCAACGAAAAACTCGACAATGGGGCCCAACACCTGATCTTCAAGCGGGTGACCTGTAAAATCATTTAAAAGAGGTGTGCACGTGGGGTGAGCTCACTAGCTCAGTAAGTGAAAAGAAAGACCATACAAATAGCCACATCCATATGCACTATATGCTATGCAATTTATTTTGAATCTTATCCACCTAAACTACATTACTAAGTCTTAAGTTATGTGCTACTCACAACCACAGTGCGCGTATGCCCCGGGTACGAGTCACGAACTCCATCCCGTGATACGCCCATAGGGTTGTCGAAGAAGGCCCACCGTGAGTACTCAGAAAAGTAAAGCATGCCGACTATCGGCTCTCAACATAAAAGTAAATGACAAAAATGTAAAGGTGCTGACCCCAGCAATTTAAAAGCAGTACGATTGGCCCTCTTGAATATACCACTGAGATTGTCGATTATCCTAATGACCAGTCGGGCATATGTCTAACCGCCACAGTGACCCGATAACCGCGACCACCGCTGCCCCCAAGTGATAACCCAACACTTCAACCCCTGTTGGGAAGGGTCGTAGCACAGGGAATGCTAATCCTAAACCGCATGCTCCTATATGATAAAGTATGATTACATAGTGCCATTGCGTCCCATACCACGGGCCACCAATGCACTCGTTTCCTAGTCGACTACGATGTCTAGTCTAATAATGCATCATGCATAGTAATCTAACCATTCATCACAAGCATATCAATCATTTAGCATTGATAATGTAAAGCACAACACATATCATAAATCTTTTGTTTAGAATGCACAAGCAATGCATGTGAACGGCATACGAGGATGACTAATCTACACATAATTTGTATGATGACATGGCTAGTCTAGATACAATTTAATGATGCAAAAACAAGCCAAAAAATAAATTCAAATGTCCTCTCCCCACTTACTTGTTGGGTACAAAAGCTCATGTTCGGTACGGGTAAGATCCGGCGTGAGAAATATAAATTCTAGTGGAACCTATCATAAGTAAACAAGGTTAGCGTTTCACCACTTTAGGGTCAAAACTAACAATGTTTGATGTTTAAATCATGTTTAAAATCATAAAAGAAGGTTGTCCGCCCGTTTTGGGCCCATTCGGACTCAAAAATCCAACTAGTGTGCTAACAGGTGGGCCAGACAGCCCACCTATCTTCGCCCACCAGTCTTCACAAGCGGACTGGATAGCCCATCGGTGCAACCGGTGGGCCCCCTCAGGCAGGTGGGTTCTCCCGCCGATCCTCGTCCACCTGTGGGGGGTAGAAATTTGTTTTCTTTGAAACGTTCCATAATCTTGAGAAAACCAAATGGGGTTGTTCCAATCACATTTTTCATATATCTAAAGTCTTTTAAGATGATTCTAACCTAGATCTAAGTTAGATTTAAGGATTGAAAAGCAATCTTACCTTCTTTGCTCAAGAACTCTTCCAAAACCCCAAAATCACCTCTTAACTCAAGAAATCACCAATGCTTCTCAAATCTTGTAAACACTTCTTTAAACCTTTAAAATCAACACATAGACCATCTATTAAACTTTAGATTCATCATCTCAATTGAGATTTACAAGATCTCAAGGAACTCTACCCAAATCAAGGGTTTCACTTGGGGTTTGGTGAAAGTTTAAGAAGTATATCTTTCGCTCACCTCAAATCGTAGGTCTCGTGTTGGGGATCACTTATCCGGTGCCGAAATGAGAAGATCAAACCTCGGCGTCGCTTAAAATCATTTCTTCCTTGTTTCCTTTCCCTTTCTTCTTCTTCGTTCTCTTTTTCTTCCTTTCTTTTCTCTCTTCTTTACTATTCTCACCAATTCTTTAATGCATTAAATGAGAAAAAGGAAAAGACACAATAAGTACTATTTATACTAGAGAATATCTAGTAGCCACATGGGTGGGTCACACAGGTGGGCGGGTTCGCCCACCTGTGACCGCCCACCTGTTGGTCAAAACATAGCCAAACAATGGAGATTTTAATGGAATTCGACTTTTGGTATGTATCTCACTCTCAGCACAAGATATATAATACGTATACACTTTACCCGTACATGGCCTTATGATACGTGCACGTACACGGCTTGGGTACACCCATCTCCTCTGGGACTGACTCGAACTTGTCAGGCCAACCTGTGTTCAAAGTCACCCTTGTCATCATGATCCATAGGGAACCCTCCTTAACTCTCTCTGGTTTAGGTCCTGCATGGTTAAACCGGGTCAACCGTGTAAGTAAACCAGGTTTTAAAAGTAGGGTATCACATTTATGATTGAAGGAGTGATTCTCAAGTTCAAGGGGAGGTTATGCGTGCCTAGTGATGGTGATTTTGGAGATACAATTTTGAGAGAGGCTCACAGCTCTCTATACTCCATTCACCCCGGCAGCACCAAAATGTACATGGGCCTCAATGGCTTCTACTGGTGGAAGGGAATGAAGAATGATGTGGCCACACATGTGTCTAGATGCCTCACATGTCAAGAAGTCAAGGTTGAAAGACAAAGGCCCCATAGGTTATTATAGTCACTACCTATTCTGGAGTAGAAATGGGAGAACATTACCATAGACTTCGTCACAGGTCTACCCTGCTCTCAGAAGGGTATGGATGCCATTTGGGTAGTTGTGGACCGCTTGACCAAGGTAGCTCACTTTATCCTAATTAAGGTCACATTTTCTATAGACAAGTTGGCCAAGTTGTATATTGACAACATCATCTGGTTGCATGGTGTACCTGTTAGCATTATCTTTGATCGAGATCCCAGGTTCTCTTCCAAGTTTTGGATGTGTGTAGAAGGCTATGGGCACACAATTGAACTTTAGCACTACATTTCACCCATAGACCGATGTTCAGTCAGAGAGGACTATCTAGACATTGGAGGACCTACTTTGAGCATATGCCTTGGATATGGGTTATAGTTGGGATGAGCACATTTTCCTTATTGAGTTCTCCTACAACAACAGTTATCAGGCCACCATTGGAATGTCCCCATTTGAAGCACAGTATAGTAGGAAGTGCCAGACTCCACTCTATTGGGACGAGGCTAGTGAGCGGTATATTCTGGGTCCAGACTTGATAGGCTACTAGTGAAAAGGTGGGTGTGATCAGGAAAGAATTAAAGTAGCTTAGTCCAGGTAGAAGAGCTATGCAGATGTTAGGCACAAGCATCTAGAATTTGGAGTTGGAGAAGAGGTATTCTTGTGGATCTCCCCAGTTAAAGGGGTAATGCGGTTCGACAAAATGGGGAAGCAAAGTCTTAGATTTATGGGACCTTACGATGTACTAGAGAGGATCAGACTGGTGGCTTACAGGATAGCTTTACCACCAGAGTTGGAGGGTACACATGATGTCTTCCATGTATCCATGCTGAGAAAATATATTCCTAACCCCACTCACGTCTTAACATAAACACCCCGTGAGTTGGACGAGGATCTTGCCTACGTGGAGTATTCGGAGAAGTTTGTTGATCAGAGGACCACATTCCCCATAATTACACCGTATCCTTTGTCAAGGTGAAGTGGATGACCCATCCAGAGCAGGAAGCATCCTGGGAGCAGGAAGAGGAAATAAAAAAGTAGTACCCCAGATGGTTTGATTTACCAGGTACATTCAATTTCAATGACAGAATTCTTATAAGGTGGGGAGGAATGTTACACCCGTGCCCTGACCCAGTCTAATTTGAACGATTGTGATAGGTCTCGAACTGAAGACGGAAAGTACCACTGAGTTTTGGCTCATGGTTGTCCATTGCAGAAGGAAGAGAGATGACCCCCCATGCTCGTGTATTGCTTACCAATCCAACTAGAGGTAATTTATCTCTCCCGACCCTAAGATAGTAAGTGACCCGACACCGCACACTTGAATCCTGGCACGCAACAAATTTTTTCGAAAGACTATAAACATAGCCTAAGGCAACCACCTGTGTGGGGCCAATTGGTGGATAGTAAGAAGTCAAGACAGGTTGCTATCTTAGCCACTGGAAATATACCACCAGAAATAGCCTAGGCCTGTTTTTGCTGTCCATTTAGGTTGCTAGTTGGGTTTCAGTGCCCGTGGGGCCTAACACCCATACCGTAGACAACCCCAGATGACCCCAAATCCTCCCACACCTTCTTTATGGCATGAGCACCTTACAAACCAAAGTAGTCAGGTCCACGTGCCCCGGAAGTCAGATTAACTACTTGGAGAAGACTATGACCAACTAAATAGGCCCTAAGGCCTAACTTGCTATATAAGTGGAAATGAGGTATCATTTCCTCATTTCTTACTTGTACAAGAACATGGGAGAGGGACGATTGCCTACCAAATTGCTAGAATCTCTGCCAGAGGTAAGTGCTACCTCTTCACCACTCTCTCTCTTCATTTTAAGCTAGGGCAAGCTAGGTATATGTGGAATCTTGGCCCACAAACCCTCTTGAGCTCAGGGATTTTGTATTTTACCTCCCAGATGCTGTTGTCGAGCTCAAACCAAAGTCCAGTGAGCTCCAGCAACAAGATTGACCAACTGACTACCTAGGGTTTTGATTGTTCAATCGACGTATCTCCCAAATGGCTTGATGGAATTAGGATTTTAATGGCCTAAAATGATGCTAGGAACATCCCCCACACCTTACGAAACAAATCCAGACAATGGGCCTAAGCTAGAAAGCCCCAAAACTCATAAGCAATTTCTGTACTGCCACAAAAAATATGCCACCAAAAACAGCTTGGGCCTATTTCTGCTGGTTATTTCTAGTGAACATTTTAATCTTATGAGCCCTCTGTTATGTCCATCAAAAATAGGTCTGATATTTTCGGTGGACAATGACTATTTCTGGTGATAGTGCTCTCATTATAGGACTTTATCTGTACCCTTTGGGGTGACCCTTGTGGGCCCCTCCTGATGTCCCCGACACTTATTGACATTCAGTTACCATTGTGCCTAAGATAGTGATACGCACATACCCTGAGGCCAAAATTGAATTGAATGCTTGGTAGTTATACTTGGAACCGATCCATTTGAGCTTAAACATGGTGAGGGATGGTTGACTTTTATTTTGGGAATGTTTAATCATTTTAGAACTGCTCACAAGTATAGATTCTCATATGATTATTTAATTGCTTAAATATTGATGATGTTCTATTACATGTTAGATTTCATGAAAATGATGTGAAATGTAT